>NC_134411.1:58932862-59045362 GCF_038048845.1 Mixophyes fleayi | reverse complement strand
ATTTCATCTCGCAGCTCAGGGAGCTGCGAGATGAAATTCAGCGAGTAATTACCGTATAAACGGTAATAGTTTTAGAGCGCTCGTTTTTCCGGCGGCCGGAGGAACAATTGAATACCCCCCTTACGATTTTACTTCTACGGAGAAATCTGATGTATGCTCTATTCGATGAAAACTGCAGTATAACAGATTTTTATTATATTTTAATGTATGCACATTATTTTTACGGTTAAAATTTATAAAGATTAATTACACTACGTTGGTTTTATCTTCTATTTTGGAAATATACATTAGCAAATCTTAGGATAAAGCCATTTCCATCATATGTTGAACAGATAAGCTTGATTCACAATTTGCATGAGACAACCTTGCACAGAGCACTTTAATTGACAAACATTTATTATTACTACACTAGAAGATGCACCCTTTCATTATAATAATTACAAGAATTTAAATTTACAAAAAAAAAATTCTAATTGCTTCAGCTCTATTCTGTAAGTTATACAGAATTATGCATTTTATTTATAGCCTCTTCAGTCACATGAATTATTTTAATCTTAAGACTTCCTTTAGTGTTGGTAATTCAGTATCAAGTATATTTACAGGTTCTTTCAAATATATTTTGTTATTGAGTCATCCCAATGATTGACTTTCTTTCATGATACCATCATGTACATGATCCTTGGTATTCATTGCTTTTTACTCCATTCTCTGTCCCCTCATAAATAGCACAGCAAAAAGTTCAAATTCTCATAAATTCTAATTGTATTATAGGGGGAAAGCGAGAAAAAACTTCCTGCCTGACAGCTGCTAATTTAGCCTTGCAAAGGAACACAAACACTCCTTCCCGATCCCGAAAACATCAAATCAGCCCCATAATGTCCTCTGCAAAAATATGGATACAATTTCTTGTAAGGCATCCAATTCATTTTTATATTCTGCAAATATGCCATCATCTCCTCATGTGCGTGTTCCACAGCTTAATCACAATAACTGTAAAATAAAAAAAAAACACAAAACCTTCCTAAGGTGAAACAGTCTCATTTTACAAATGGATAAAACCGCTTGTACTCTGAAGTCCTGGGTAGGAAAAGTTCACTGGAAAAATCTTTGAATTAAGCCCGATTATATTTAAATATTAATTAGATGACCCCTAAGAAGCCTTTGTTTAAAATAAAAACAAACAAATCCTTGTGTGAGGGCCTGTAGGTTGATCGGTGCATTGGTCACTCTATAAACCACCTAGTGTTTTATAGTACAAACAGTTTTGAAAAGTGAGTTTTTCTGTAGGAAATATAATGCATTTTAGAGTATGTATATATTACTGAGCTGTAGGACAGAAGGGTAGGGGTTAATCCACCATAACCTTACCCACTTCCCAGTTTGAAAGAGCTAGTTTCTTGCCACTCCCACTGAGCCAGCCAATCAGAAGTGACTGACCCAAGCCACTTCAGTGGCAAGAAAACACAGCCTACAGGCACACAGTAGAATGCAGAGATGGACAAGTGGGCTGAAGAAGTGGCTGGAGGAACAAAAAAATGTGACACAGCAAAAGGGAAGTGTAGGAAAATAGTGAGAAAGACAGATAGTAAAGACAGGGAAGGAAAAGTGAATGATTTGATAGAGAGAAGGGAGTACAGTGCAGTAAAAGTGAAAAATTACTTAAGCCTAAGAAGTGAAAGGACTACAGAACAGTACTGAGTGAGTAAAAAAAATTGTCAGTAAAGGCTAGATTGTCTACCATGTCAGTCAAAAAATTAAATGTTTTGTGATAACCAGTCAGTAAATGATGAACTGTCATTTTAGTCAAACACTCATATTTTCAAGCTGAAAAAAAACCCTCCCGCCTGAGACAAATGGACAGTCTGGTCTGAAATGGCATCAGATCCATTGGTCTAAATACAGTCTGTCCCTTCTACTCTCTACATCACCCTCTCATCACTGACAGAGAAACACACGCTGGACGTGCACCACATGATGTAGCGCATTCCTGCATGTACAGGAAACAAGAGGCAGACAGAGAAAGTCTGCATCTGAATCTACATGGCCGGATGGAAAAAGTGTGGCGGAAGGGCTCTTACTGTAGTGGGGAGGAGGGTGGATATTAATTTAATAATGGGGTCATGGTAGTCTCTTAAAAGTGAGGCATAAGTCAAGAAACCACCCCAGCATCAACTAAAAATGCTATTCCCCTCCTATTTGTATGGTTTTCACAAACTAAAAATTCTATTACATTTGTGGAAACTTCTGCAAATTGATGTTCACTGTAGAAAGAATGGCATGAGTGCGTTCGGTGGAAAAAGGTGGCTACCTTGAGGAGTCACAAAAAAAACAAAACCCATCAAATCTTGTTAAAGCAAAATGATTCCATAATCTCATTCTGGTCTCAAATTAGGTTTTGTACTATACTTTAAATTTCAGAAAACAGAGCTTACATTTCAATAAAAACTTGAAAAATGGGGGGGGTCCTAAAACTGTTGTATATATTTTTTCTTCCTTTATTCAAGTTCTTAGAGACACACAAATTTATAAGCAATTTTGGATTAAGACCCCTGTCATCCATGATTTTGTTCCATCTGAAAGATTCAGCTTCATGCTTCCTAGTCAGCCAGCCAATGGTCAACCATAAATGTGGAGGTAATGTTACATACAGTACTAACATTATGGTCACTGTGAAAGGATGGACCGCCTATGCCACCCTGTCTGTTGTTGTTGGGAACAGACTGGGCTTACTTTGCCAGCACTGCCGCTCTTTATCCCAAATGCGCCCTCTAAGCGCAGTAGGAGGGGCTTACAAATGCTGTCACCACTGAACTCCTTCACAGCATTCAGAACCACGTTCCTTCTGGGCAACTGTCGCTACTAGTGTACGCCCTTGCTGGTGCACCTGGGCTGGCACCCCTGACCTCTTCCTATAAATCAGGGTTGCTGTGGATGGATCCCCCCCTGGCCTATCACACTGGCCACAGCTGCTGGGTAGCAGTCAGAGTGGTGGTACCGGAAAGCTGGGTACAAACGGGAACGGATTAGAGTTGGGTCTAATCTGTAGGTCACAGGAAATTCAGCATGGAAGAAGTTATCAAGCAGGTCTTTGAAGCAAGTGATGTTTATTTGCTCAAGTGCCCAGAAGGACAGTTCACACTGGTTGAAGGTATCAGTGATCAAGAGGTCAGAACAAACAGAATGATATATTTCAGTACAAACCAGTGCCGTTTTATACAGTTTTGGACACAGGCTCACAGGTGGTAAGCCAGCCCCCTGAAATCTGAGTTATTTTTAGTATCAGGACGCAATAGGTTTCCCCAAACATGGATTTAAATGTAATTTATACTTAATATTTACACCTATCTGATATCCTAAAACTTGCTGTGATTTCCTGCATCCTGTTTTAGAGACAGAGGAAATCTAACAGCAAGTCTAATTAAACCTTCCTGTGCCTTAAGGTGTGTTGGAAGCACATCAAAAGGTCCAATTAAGAGGAGTAACATGAGGTTCTTTCTTCAGATAGTTGGAGAATACATGTTTCCTCCCCTGGCATATGCCTCTGAAATAAATACATTTCCCCCCCCTCTATTACCAACTTGGGAATTCCTAAAATAAAGTTACAACCCCAAACAAGACATTTCCATACAAATCACATCCCAATGTAACATGATAAGTGTATTTGCATTTATATACTTGGTGGCTGCACCATTAATTGAAATACATTTCGACAATAAATTATTTCTACATGATCAAGCCACAAACAAGTTATTTATAAGCGATCTAGTCAGTCACCTTTTGTGATTTGTCTCTCACTGGGTTTGAGCCACGGTCTTTGTCCTTAAGCAGAGATTTTACAGATCAGTCAAATGTGGAATATAATTTATTATTTGCCCCACCGTTCCTCATGTTGCCAAATAAAGTTCCCTGGCTACTAAAACCTCTCAAGCTCACATTATCCTTGCCAAAGGGCATACAAATTTCCTTGCCTGTTCCAGGATTCAAACATTCGCTACACTTCCCAACTTTGCTTGATATCTGTTGTCACGATTTTGGCCTTTGTGGAGTACACTTCATTGTTGCCTACACTTAACTAGACCTTTGGCTTGTCTTTTGTTTCAGCTTGTCTTGTGATTTGGTATTTTGTTTTTTGTTAGTAAGCAGCGTCCTGGTATGATTCCTTTGGGAGCCGCGACCTGTGGATCACCAGCCTCAAAAAAAAAAAAAAAACATTTAAAAAAAATTTTTTTTGCCATTACCAGAGGTAGAGTGTTTACATCCTCACGCAGATTTTTTTATAGTCAATTTTGCCCATTGACAACAGTATTTTCTAGTCATACAGCATCCAAATGAATCTGTTTATATCACTCATTTACTTGTTCCTACTTTTAGATGAGTTGACCAAGGTTAGCCGTAGAGAGGGTAGTTTCATACTTTCCCTATTTTTGTCTATTGAATTAAAGAAAAGATCCTTGGGCTGATTCTCTAGAAAAGACCTCTCAGATATCCACCTACCTACGGGAGGTCGGGTTCCCCACTCTCAGATATTATCTCCCTTTTAGAACAACCTTTCACACACGACGAACTAGCGGAAACAATGAAATCCTCTCCCTCAGGTAAAAGTCCTGGCCCGGGTGGGTTCTCAATCTCCTATTATAAAGGTTTTCAACAATAAACGACTTGGAAAACATCCCATTTTCCAGGCACTCTCTAGCAGCACACATCACAGTAATACGGAAAGAGGACAAAGACTCATCTCAATGCCCAAGCTACCACCCAATTTCCCTACTCAATGTTGATATTCAGTTTAGCGTTGTTTATTGCCAACCGCCTAACATCACTTCTCCCAGACTTAATTTACTCTGATCAGGTTGGTTTTGTTCCTGGTCGTGAGACTAGAGAACAAAACTAAGCTCATTGATTTGATTCAATAAGCATTGTCCTCAGATACCCCAACTTTGCTTATATCCACAGACGCGGAATTGACCGTATTGATTGGTCATTTATACGGTGCATGCTCTTTCATATTAGTGTAGACCCACTTAGTGTTCCACAGGATTTTGGCTCTTTACCACTCTCCCACAGCTCGTATTAAAATAAACAGGACGCTTTCGGTTCCGGTGTTGATTGGTAACAATACCAGACAGGGCTGCCCACTTTCCCCGCTAATTTTTGTCCTTTGTATGGAAGCTTTGGCTGGGTCCATTAGAGCAAACCCTGACATAACAGTAGGAGAGAGAGAATATAAATTAGCTGTTTGCGGATGACCTCCTGGCCATGGTCACTAATCCGATTATATCGATCCCAAACTTGTTCTGGGAATTCCAACGTTTCGGGTCCCTGCCTAACTTCAAGATTAATTATTCGAAATCGGAGACCCTTAATATCTCACTACCTACCCATGTACCTGAAGGTATCCAAAAAACATTTCCCTTTCAATGGCATCCACATTACATTAAATACCGGGTGTGTTGATCCCTAATGATCTATCATTTCTATTTGTCCTCAATTTTGGTCCTTTAATTACAAGGCTTCGAACAGATCCGGGAAGATGGAGGGGAAAGGCCTTCTCCTGGATAGGTCGGGTTAATATAATTAAAATGAATATTCTTCACCGCGTCTTCTATCTTCTTCAGACTCTTCCAATCCACATTCCCTATTGGGAATGATTTGTTGCCTTAGACTGTGGAGACTGCGTATGGGGAGGAAAAAGTCCCTCTTGCAAACATGATGTACTATATCGACGCAGACACCTAGGAGGTTTACAACCCTCACATTTTCCTACATACCACAATGTAGTCATGTTAAGGAGGATTGTAGAGTGGACAGTCTCTGGTGGTGAGAAACAATGGATTGATATTGATTTCTCCAAATTAAGCATTTTCTAACCTCTGGACTTCCCCGTAAAGACACAACAAGAGATCTTACGGCCTTTGAAATCAATTGGTCAAGCCTCCAATTGCCCTCCTCACCTCATACACACACACACACACACACGTGTGTGTGTATAATTTGATGTGGACCACATGTGCTGGTTATGGGCTCAACCTTGTGGGTCTAGAATTGTTGGTATATGGAAGATATGGCTATTTTGGATGGTGAAAGTCACAGCTTCTTTAATTCAGGTTTATAGGCAATCAGCCATATAAACTAAAAGGGGACATATTTACAGAGAGTTTAGAATACCAAACCAAATAAACTTAATTAAATGAAATTCAATTACCAATATGTTGAACATGCAAAGATAAATGTTGACATTTTGAAGATAATCTTGTAAAGAGGACTAATGACAGTTTCCTGCTTTAAGAGTTCCAATTATCTTAATGAACACTCTAGGAGAAATGGGTAGAATGTATTCCACTCTTATCTTCCATTTTCTTTGAACAAAATTACTTGTTATCTCAGAACAGTAGAACTTTTTAATTAGTAAAGATATTTTCAGACTCCTAATAATTGCATTGTGCCTATATTTAGTGCTTTCGTAATAAAATCAGTGTATTGTTGGATGAACATTAAGTACAGTCATCTTATTAACTGACTATACTGTTTCAATAAGCAAAAATAAAAATATTGGATAATCTATACACACACACAAGTTTTAGGCAGGTGTGGGAAAAAAACGATGCAAGGGAAGAATGCTTTCAAAAATAGAAGTGTACATTTTTTATCAATTCACATAATGCAAAGTGAATGAACAAAAATCTAAAGCAAATCAATATTTGGTTTGACCACTGATTCAAAACCGTATCAAAACCTTATAAAACTGTGCAAGCGTACCTTGATAAGTAACTCAGAAGGGAGTTTCAAACATCTTAGAGAGCTAAACACAGATCGTCTGTGGATGTAGGCTTGCTCAAATCCTTCTGTCTCTTCATGTAATCCCAGACAGACTTGATGTTGATATCAGGGCTCTGTGGGGGCCATATCATCACTTCCAGGACTCCTTGCTCTTCTTTACGATGAAGATCATTCTTAATGACATTGGCTGTATGCTTAGGGTCATTGTCCTGCTGCAGACAAAATTTGAAGCCAATCAGATGCCTCCCTGAGGGTATTGCATGATTTATTTCTCAGCATTAAGGATACCTTTAATTCTGACCAAATCCACAACTCCACCTGCTGAAATGCAGCCCCAAACTGGCAAGGAACCTCCACCAGCCCTTTGGCAAACAAACTGCCTTCTGTTAGATATTTAAAAGTTTGACTCAGTCCAGAGCATTCGTTGCCATTTTTCTGCACCCCAACTTGCAATTCTATGAAGACCACTTCGGGCCAGACTTCTCCAAACAGTAGATGGGTGTACCTGGGTCCCACTGTTTTTTTTCCAGTTCTGAGCGGAGAAGTTATCATCTCTTCTAAACAAGGACAGAACTCCAGACACTCTTCCATGCTTTTGAACTATGTATACATTTTTGCCTATAAAATATTAACAAAGTACTGACCAAGTACCCAAAATTGTTTAAACCGTGTATGTGAATTGCAACAACCACCTATGTCCGGATGGGCTTACTTCGCTGCTCGGTTTGTGGGGAAATGAGGAGGGATTACAGTTTTTCTGGATTTCTCTCTCACCATCCGTAACAGACTGTTACTGACCACTCCTACTGGTGTCCCCTTGCCCCCAGGCACTCGTCAACTGCAAATTTTAACTGCGCAATACTTGTAAGAGATCTTCCAGAGGTACAGATGGTATAATACAGTTAAAGTACAGCACTTCTACACAGTTACTGACATGTTTGCAGGGGATAACCCAACCCCCTTTCTAGCTAGCAGCACAAAGTCTGAGATATTACATCATATATTTAGCTTTAGGATGTAAAATTCTCTGACCAGGATGTGACTTATTAAATCCAATTTGTGATTTACTAAATTACTTGCTGGTTGCATTATTTATGTAGGTAGTCAATCTTTTTAACAAGACAGGATAAAAGGTAAAAGACCCCCAGGTGTGTATTAGGGCTAAAAAGCACCCAGCGCTGCAGCATGTGAGGGGTTAAACCCCGGCGCTGAGGATTGTAAAAATGTAAATAAGAATGAATGGGGATGTGTAGGCACTGCAGTGCTGGTAAAGAACCAACGCTCAGCGCTGAAGGGGTTAACTCCCGGCGCCGGGAGTGTAACCATGTATAGTTTAAATGCAACTGTGTATTTACACAGTTTACTCTTTACTTACACCTCAAACGAACACTACACTTTTACTTTGACCACAAGATACATATCACCATGTGACATTAGACCCATCAGTGCGCTCTATGACAAACTCATATATATATATATATCAATCACACTACCACTTTCATACTGCCGCCCCTGCAATATCCCGGGTTTTTGCAGGGTCTCGGAGCGTCCCAGCTCAGAAACACCATTCATACTGCACCTCGGACCCAGGAAATTCATACTGCACAAGTCTGTGCCCTGGCAATTTGTGGGAGTCATCACCAGAGCAGTTTTCATTGGCTGAAAAACGGTGATGTCATTGAAAGGTGACTGGTTTGTTGACGCATAAAGATGATGCTAAAGTGGGTGGTGATTGTTTACCACATTACTTTTCATCATGGCCGACAACTCACTTTTGTGTAGCCCAGAGTTCATGTTTACTAGTATTTTTTTGCTGTTTTATGCAGCAAATGAGAGTTTGCTGCAGCTGCTGACACTGTGCACTCTTGCACAGTCCCAGTTCAGGAGGAGGAAGGCGAAGTTTATGGCACAACAGAAGAAAACTCAGTGTCTGTATATGCGCAGGAGGAGAGCTTTTCGCAGGGCCAGCATTGCCTCAATTGAGATTCAGTGCTGCCAGTAACCGAACCATGCGTGCCAGAGAGCGTAGCCACGGAGAAGCTTTCTGGTGTACTGTGGAAGAGTTTAAGGAACAGCAGTGGATGCAACACTTCAGAATGTCACATGGGACATTTAACTATGTGCTGGACCTTATTACCCCAGCACTTTCCAGGAAGGCCACTAACTTTGGGAAACCTATTCCACCATGTAGGCGCCTTTCTATTGTGTTGTGGTGGTATGCTACCCCTGGAGAATACCGGACAATCTCCTGCTTGTTTGGAGTGGGGATATCCACGGTGTGCACTCTAGTGCATGAAGTCACCACGGCATTGCTGGAAGCCCTGTATCATTGCTTCATCTCCTTACCGCAAGGTCAGCGCCTGGATGATACAATTGCAGGATTCCTGAAGCGTGGGTTTCCACAGTGTGCTGGAGCCATAGACGGGAAACACATCCCCATCATTGCCCCCACAGACAACCATGCGGATTACTACAACCGCAAAGGCTGGCATTCCATCATTCTGCAGGCTGTGGTTGACCACAACTATTGGTAAGCATTTTTTATGGGTTTTTTTATGTGACTGTGCCATGTGTAATGCGTATTGTAAAACATATTTATATATTTATTTTTTTATGTTAGTTTCACAGATGTTTTCATCGGGTGGCCTGGACGTTCCCATGACGCCAGAGTTCTAGCAAATTCGTACCTTTACCAAATTGCTGAGGAAAGACAAGATGGCTGGCTGTTCCCTAGAGAGGTAAATATCGGTGTAATGTTGTATGATGTTTTTGTAATTGAAGCTTATATACACTATTGTTTGCTATCAATATTGTATGTATTTGCTGCCCCTTTTTATATACAGATGTAACACTTGCAAAATGCATTTTCACCATATGGTACCAAGTGTACTGCGTTATTTGACCAATATTTTAAACATGGTGACGTGAAACTGCATGTTTTTATTTACAGAAATCTACGTTTGTTGAGGGTGTGGAGATACCGGTACACATCATTGGGGATGCTGCTTACCCTTTTAGGCGCTGGCTGATGAGGGGGTTCACTCAGCAACATCACCTGTCTCAGGAACAGATCCGGTGGAGCAGAAGGGCAAACGCTCGCTTGATCTTGATTTTCAGTATGAATACAGACCGTGAAAGCGGGGCCTCACGATTCTTCTGACTTTTTGGGTTTTAAGCAGGAGGTGTCAGCTCTGCTCGGATGGTGGTGGAAAATGCTTTTGGGCGCTTGAAAGGACGTTGGTGCTGTCTACTGAAGCGCATTGACGTGGTTGCTGCTTGCTGTATTTTACATAACATTTGTGAAATTCAAAAAGACCAATTTCTACCCGAGTGGAATGTGCAGGAATCTGAAATGCCAGTGCTGTCAAGAAGACTCCAGTACTTTTGAAGGAGAGCACACCAATACCTCTGCTGAACTTATTAGGACCACCCTCACTGCCAATTTGACCTCACTTGTTTGAATGTACCACACAAATGTAAAATATATATGTTTATTTCACATATTGTATTTTGTACATATTTCCTCATATGTCTCTTCACAACAAAATATAAAATGACACAATATAAAAGTGCTTACTTGCATGTAGAAAAAAAATAAAATATAGACATAAGTAGTAAACCCAAGACACAAATGTGCCCAAATTTGCTGATTTGACCATAAAACATGATTACTACAATTGCCTATATTGTGGCATTTCTGGTGGTGGAGTGGTTTGGAGTGGATAACCCGGTGGGTATTCTATGTTAGGGTTACCCATAGGTTGAGCATGTTGTGTATTCTGTACCGGGTTTGGAGGGTTATTGTTGCCTAACATGGGTTGCCCCCGCTGGTACATAGGATAATGTCCGTCATAATAGTAAGGATTTGGAGGAGGTGCCTGCACCCGTGACAGGAGTCTGTCCATGAATCCCATAATACACTCACGATTTTCGCGTAACACACGTTCCTGCATGTTCATGATTTGCATGAGGAAAGAGTCCTGCAGTTCCCGCTCATTGTCCATGAAACGCTGCAGTTGTGTATTCTCGTGTTCCCTCATGGTGCTGTCCATCTCCCGCAGTTGATCCATCATGACAGTTGTCATTGTTTTAGTTGCTTGCTCCATTTTGTTGGGCCTTTTGCGTTTTTTTGGAACGTTGTAAACTGTACGTAGAAGAAACAGTAAAACATACATTAGACTATATAATGTGGCAGAACAAAAAAGCAGTGTTGTAAGCCGATATGTGCTTGAGGCCTCCTCCCTCTTGCTCAGTAGTTTTGCACTGCAACATATGCGTGTTAATGTTTTAATACTTGTGGAGTGTATTATATTTGTCTTTTGGGCTTTTTGTTGATATAGTTCTCTTTTTTTAAGTTATGTAGAAACATTGGTGTTTGGTTTGCATGTATGTTGATATAGTTCTGTTTTTGGGACTTTTGTTTACACAGTTCTTTTTTTTCTTCAATTATGTAGATATATATGTGTGTATATATGGTTGGTTATTATGTGAGATTATTAAAGATACTTACTGTTGGAGCGTAAACTGGGACCTGGCGTAGACTTTGACACCGGCACTGGTTCTGGCTGCGTTTCTTGCGAAGTCTCTAACGACTTGCGCAGCAGGGAATGGCTGTGAATCGTTCAATTCCTCCCAAGACATGTTGGTGTCATCCGTTGTGGCAGAGCACTCCAGTTCTGGGCTTCAATAGAATCTTCTATTATTATCGTTGCGGTCTCGCTTGTCTGTGTGCTCTCTGGTGGTGTTGGTATAGCCGCATCCACATTGCTAGAAGATGACAGTGCAATTGGATTTGTCAGAGGAGAATGTCCAAAGACCATATTGCACTGGTCATAAAAGGGCCAGTCCATTCTTTCAGCGCCACTTTTGCGCCTGTTGTGGTCATGGACTTTAGTGTACTGCTTCTTCAGGGACTTCAATTTGTTCAGGACTTGTTGCCGTGTCCTCTTTATGCCACGCTGTGTGAGTATTTTGGCAATGTTGTAGTACACTGTGGCATCCTTCACAGTCCCAGTCACTTGCCTTCTAATTTCTTCCTCCCCCCTGACATTCAGCAGCTCACGCACCTCTTCCTCCATCCAGTGTGTCATTATTGATGTAAATAAACACTGTTTTTGCAAACTAATAAAAGCAATTTTCTCCCTAAAAAAAGTTTCTGCTTCAGCTTTATGTTCAGTATACCATCCACCATCTCTCCTAAAAAGCTTCTACAATGTTCCACGGGCTTCCAACGACGACATCATCCTCCAGAGACAGGCAGACAGCCAATAAGCATGTTTTCTGTGCAACCCGGGTTGTCCGTGTTGCACCATTCATAGTGCAGGCGACCCGGGTCCGACCCGGGAATTACCCCTCGATAAATCCCGGGTTTTTAGACCCGGGATTTTGGACTTGTACCATTCATACTGCAGCAAGACCCGGGTCGTTTCAGCTCGACCCAGGAAAAACCTGGGATTTTGGTGCAGTATGAATGGGGTATTAATCTCCCTTATTTACTTTAGTATCATGTTTGTAAACACTTTCCACCACCACTCCCCTTAGCAAGCACATTGCATGTTTCTTTCTTACTTATATCTAACCTTTTAACACTTTACAAAGCTCATGGACTAGTTCCAATCACTTTGCTCTGGACACCTTACTAGATCCAGACCAGAGGAATAGAATCAAAGAAACTTTATATTGGGTTGGCACAAGACGTCCAACCAAAGAATTCTACCCAGTGCTTCACGGCAACAATAAGATAGGTCACCTTTTATTAGTCTTTCTAGGCAGAAGACAACCATGCACACAAACACACACTCAACTTCAAACATACAAAGTGCAGTGGGGCCCTGCTGGACCACCAGGTAAGTTTGGAACATGTGTTATTTAAATACCTTGTAATTTATACATACACTAAATATTCATTTAATTTATTCAAAACATACATTTTTACTCTCGGGGATTAACCTCATTACATGCTGAGGCACCAGATATTACTCTCCCAACACCACAGTGCACATTCAAAATACATTTATTTTTACTGTACACATTTATAATATTACACACGCTGTGCTTAGCGCCGGTAAATTAACCCCTCCTGGCACTGGAGCACTTTCCACGATGGCCACATGCAGTGGACAAAACTCTGAACCTGCCCAGAATTATCAAATTATATAAATAGGTTTTCACACCAGGGGGTAAATGTATGAACATGCGGGTTCTTCAACACCCGCGTGTTTAGCGATTAAATTTCAAGCGGCGCTGCATTGTAAAGGGAAGTTTCCCTTTACAATGCAGCGCCGCTTGAAATTTAATCGCTGAACACGCGGGTGTTGATGAACCCGCATGTTCATACATTTACCCCCAGGTATTCAAAAGTTGCTCTTCTCAACAGCTGATGTCTGTCATATACCAGAGCGTCTATGGTAAGTAGAAGGAGAAATTTGAATTTAACATTAATGTTGATACATTCTTCAGTAGAGTAGGTTGTAGCTAGGCAGGCTCTGTTTGAGTAAAATATATAGGATACTTCTCTTTTAAACTGGAAAATAAGAGTCTAGTGTACTAGCATAAATCCAGCCAGAAATGCAGAGCCACAAGCCAAATTAGCACTGGACTAAAGCAATGAAAATCCAATGTACAAAGGTAACCCAGACCACACAAAAAATGTCTCAAAATACAATTCTAATCAATGAGATCTTACCATTATCTCTATGTGTATATCACACAGGATTTCTTAATTGAAAAGATATTTTATAAAAAAGTTACAATATTTTGATTACCCATGACAATTGCATCACTTCATTTGGATAGATTGAACAATCAGAACTGAGTGATCTTTTCTGCACCGATCAATATATCCAATTTTTCTTTAAATATTGGAAAATAAAAGCATAATTTATCCAAATACACTTCAAAATAAAACATAGAACAAGCAATCATACTATACTGTTAAAGTCTACACTGAACAAATGGCATAATATCTGTTTAACAACCACATAACATAGAAGATAAAAACGCTCTTTATTGAACAAGATTATCAATCCTATTTTTCATTAAAATCCCCCAAAGATAGATATGGAGATAGAGAGATTATATCCATATTACACATACTTGAAGAATCGTTTAAATTTATTCTTAGGGCATCACAGCAGATATTAGAGATACCTGCTGCGGTCCCAGTGTCTTCAAACGCAAAAGCAGTCCTGTGACTGGATCACATATAAATAACTTATGGTATGAATTTATTTAAAGGAAATAGCGCTTATTTATATAAATTGCCAATGCACTTATTTTTAATTTTGTGTCTATTTTGAGATAGGAAATCTTTATTTCTGAGACCAGGGTAGAAAATATGTTTTTTTCTGTTTAGCCTCTCTAGAGGAAATGCATTACGTCTGATGTATATATCAGATACAATGAGCCTTTGTTTACAAAGCCTTTGGTGTATTGTGATGTGGAGGAAGTGGTTTGCTTTGGGTTTTTGTTGTTCTTTGGGAATGTGTATTCGGCGACTGTCTGAAGAAGGCATTCATGTCAGATAGACCTTTTGACTTGCTAGTATGTATCCTGCCTCTGAAATGAGATGCAGGATATCACAGCAAGGTTTTTAAGAATTTCATAGCCAAGTGTAAATATTATTGGCTTTACAATGCATGCAAATCCATGTTTGTGTAAACAGGTTATATCCTGATGCTATACATAGCCTGTGTCTGAACTGTATAAAAGGCACTAGCTTGTATTGGAAACTTGTTCTTCTGATTTTCATCTGACCTGATCACTGGTACCTTCAACCAGTGTGAGAGCAAACAAACATTACTGCTTCAAAGACCTCCTTGAAAACATCTTCAATACTGCTGTATTCCCCTGACCTGCAGATTAGACCCTAAATCTAATCCGTTCACCGGCTGTTTCTGAGGTTGGACCCAACTTTTCTGGTACCACCGCTCTGCCTGCTACCCTGCAGCTCTGGCCAGTGTGATAGGCCAGAGGGATCCATCCAAAACACCCCTGATCCATATTAAGAGGTCAGGAGTACCAGCCCAGGTACGCCAGTATTGGGGTACACTCGCAGCGTCAGTTACCCAGAAGAAACCCAATACTGGATTCCAGTAAGGAGTCCAGTGGTGGCATCATTTGTAAGACCCCTCTACCACGGCAAGAGGGCGCATTTGGGATAACGAAAGGGAACGGTGGCCAAGTAAACCCAGCCGGTTCCCAGCAGCAACAGACATGGTGGCATAGGCGGTCCATCCTGTCACACATACCATCTACTTCTACTTAATCCACCTCTGTAACGTAACAAACACCAACGGAACGTAACAATGGTCTTTTACCACTCACCCATAATTCACAATATAAACAATCCCTTTTGCTTTAAAATACTCTCCAAATACCTAGCCCATTAAAGCCCCCCCCCCCTGTTCACACCTCCCGGATGTGTCATCCGCCCCACTCCAATCACAGCCAACCACACGCCATTGGAGGGCCGACATACCTCCCACTATAAAGACCAGCCTCATGAGGCAACACTACATCCCTGACAAAGTCCCTAGTGGATGAAATGCATTGGCTATACAGATAACACCGCTGAACAGAACTGTACCCAAATCCGCAGAATCCCTCTAGCAAACCCTCCCTCACAAGTACATTGTATTATCTCATTAGTACATACATACCTTAGAGATATTATCTTACCATCCTCTACACTACACTCCAAATATACATACAAGGCATACCCTGAGCTTTAACCACATAGACAAAAGAGCTGTTACACCAGAGCTATAATTACTGCCAAATGAGACATATGTGAAAGGAAGTGCTAACAAAATTTTGTGATGAAGTGTCATGCCTGCTCTGGCCAAAGGCCCAGCAGGGGGTCGTTACTGTGTGGCCTTTTGCCCAGATTGAATTTCATAGATAAGTGTAAGTTTTGTTAGCCATGAAATGTATGTAAATTCATGTTTGTGTAAATAGAGTATATCCTGATTCTAAAAATAGACTATCTAACTGTATAAAAGATAAGCTGTGTGAGCATGTAAGTGTTCTTCTGATTCTTATCTGACCTGATCCCACTGGTATCTTCCACCAGTGTGCTAGAGCAAATAAATCATCTTGCTTCAAAAGAAACTGCTTGGAACCATCTTCAATATCGTATTCCTGTGATATACAGATTAAACCCTAAACCTAATCCGTTCTCCGACTGTCTCTGAGGTTTTGGACCCAAGCGTTTCCAGTACCACCGCTCTGCCTGCTACCCAGCAGCCCTGGTCCACGTGATAGGCCAGGGGGGATCCATTCACTGCAACCCGGATCCATAGTAAGAGGTCCGTAGTAACCAGCCCAGGTACACCAGCAACGAGACACGCTAGCAGCATCAGTTACACAGAAGGAACGTGGTCCTCAGTGCCATAGAAGGAGCTCAGCAGTGGCAGCAGGCCCCTTTCACTGCGGCAGGAGGGGCGTATTCATAATAACAAAAGGGAACAGTGGCAAAGTAAACTCAGCAACAACAGACAGGGTGGTATAGGCGGTCATCCTGTCACAGTTACCCTATACCAGACCTGGATCCCCATTCAGCAAAACTGGCTTCACATGTCTTAACGGCTGCCAAGAGTCTGATAGCTAGGTCACGGAAACATACAGAACCTCCCCGCGTCTCTTCTCTTAAGTCCTATATCTGGTTTATTGCCAATATGGTGAAAATTACCTTCCATCTGCGAGAGAAGGAAGAAAAGTTCTACCAAGTCTGGGCTCCATGGCTATATCTGTAGTCCCCCTGCTCACTTCTTTTCGAGTAGCCTCTCCCCCATGCGATTATGGGCCTACCGGTTATACCACATTTTGTGATATAGTTCCGGCAGCTTCCCCACCTGTGGGTTTCCTACTTCCCCCGGCATGCAACAGCTTACGACCAATCCCCCTCCGCTCTATGTACCCCCTTAATTTACATTGCTATAACTTTATTTAGTTAAGTATGATTGTTTACACGTCTTACTACAAATAGCACTCTTACTGTGAAATGTGACACCGGTTGGTCTCTTTGTTACCACTATTTCCTTGTGCTTCTTGTCACTTGTGTTTGTATAATAAAATTTGAGTTTAAAAAAATAAAAATTTAGCATCTCAACATTGTTCATACTGTTAATAAATCCCCAAAGTTTTATTTTCGGATCATCTGCTACAGGAGCCTTCACTTTGGACAGTTTGTTAAAATAATAAAAATGGGAACTATCTAGGCCTGTTCATTACTCAATGTATCTCCTTAAACAATCCCTTTGATGTATATTATGTACACTGACAAGATGGGGCATATTCAATTAGGATTCGCGATTGAAATTACAGTGGCTGCGTGGGTCCCGGTACCACAACATTGCGATATCATAATGACACTTTATATGCCAAGCTGTGCGCAATCGCAGGCATGAATCCTAATTGAATATGCCCCATTATGTTAATACTGAAATATTTAAAACATTTGTGATAATTTTATGTCTTTTACATATTATAAGAAAGCTTACTACAGATCACTACCATTTGGTGCTGCTGCTCTGTATGGATGGTGCTACTTTGTGGGTTGGAACAGACTGAAGGCTTCATATGTTTTTAGAATTCCAGAAAGGGTGTACATTTGACGTGTTGGAGTTAACAAATTTACCGTACACAAAACATTTACCATGGTAATCCATAATACATCCGGCTTCCTTGGGTATGAAAAAGGTGGTGGCGGACCAGCTGAACTGAGAAATATTACTCACTTCTTTGATGTATTCATTTTTCTCCAGAATAAATGTGAGCCACCATTTGCTGTCAGACAGCAGTTACATGCCGTCTGATGTCAGTAAATGGTAGCCGATACTACATTATCTTGAGAGACTAAACAATGACCCTATTGCTCTTTTTGAAGTTCCCAAATTGTTTTCTGCAGCTGGTACAAACTTCTGAAACTCTTTGCATTTCAGAAGATAATTTACACATCCATTCTGAAACAGTTGTTATTAGAAGTATGATTTGTATTTTTAAATGGGTAGAAACAATAAAAAAAAGGTACCTGTCACTTAATAATAATAATAAATAATTTTTATTTATAGGGCGCCACAAAGTGTCCGTAGCGCCGTACAAGGACAAACATCAGCACAGTACAACAGTAAGCACTATAACTCTGGGAGCTCAAAGCACAGCTAAAGAGAAAGGGTGAGGGATAATCAGCAAAAAGGTGGTAACCTGAGCTCAAAAGGGTGAGCGCGGATGACCGGTTAAGAGCCACTGTGAGGAGCAGAGAGGAGTCGGAGGGCAGAAGGTCCAAGAGGAGGTGGGTTGAGTAGCTGGGGAGCAAAGTTTAAAGTGGTGGAAACAGGAGAAGCGTACAATCTAAAGGCAGGGGTAGACAGACAAGGGTGAAACAGAGACAGAGTAGAGGGGGGGGGGAAAGAAGGGAAGGCAACAGGTAGGTGGTTAAGCAGGTGACTGGAAGGCTTTTAAGAAAAGGTGGGTTTATAATGTCCATTTTAAACTGGACAGATTAGAAATGTTCTGATGAAGCTTGTTCCAATGAAAGGGAGTGGCGCGGGAGAAGTCTTTGATACGTGCGTGAAAAGATGTAATCAGAGGGGAAGAGAGGAGATTATCATTGGTCGATCGCAGTGGGCGTAATGGAGTGTGAACAGAGAGGCGGTTGGAGATGTAGGGAGCAGTGGAGTTGGCGAGTGTCAGAGTGAGGAGCTTGAAAAGGATTCTGTAAGGGAAGGGGAGCCAGTGGAGGGCTTGGTAGAGGGAGGAGACAGAAGTGGAATGGCAAGAAAGGAAGAAGTAGAGCCTAGCAGCAGCTTTGAGTACAGATCGAAGAGGAGTGAGATGAGAGTGGGGGAGGCCTATAAGGAGAAGGTTGCAGTAGTCCAAGCGGAAGATAATCAGAGAGTGGATGAGAGATTTGGTGGCATCCTTGGAGAGGAAGGGCCGAATGCGTGCAATGTTGCGTAACTGGAAGCGGCAGGATTTGGCAAGAATGAATGTGAGGGGCAAAGGAGAGAGTGGAGTCGAGGATGAAACCCAGGCAGCGAAGTTGGGGAATAGGAGAGTGAGGAATTGTCGCAATGAGAGGTCAGAGGGGAAGGAGGAAACACAATGAGTTTGGTTTTAGCAAGATTGAGTTTGAGAAATCTAGAGGACATCCAGGAGATGGCAGAGAGGCAGGCGGACACCGTAGAGAGGAGGGAGGGAGGGAGAGAGATTAAGAGATGATAGGTAGACTTGAGTGTTGTCAGCATAAAGGTGGTACTTGAGGCTGAAGAAACGGATTAGTTCACCCAGTAAAGAGGTGTATAGTGAAAAAAGTAAGGGTCCAAGAACAGAGCCCTGTGAGACCCCAATTGGAAGGGTGGAAGAAGGGGAGAGAGACCCAGAGGTGGAAACAGAGAAGGTACGGTCGGCAGGGTAAGAGGTGAACCAGGAAAGGACGGTGTCGGAGAGGCCAATGGACTGGAGGGTGTGAAGCAGGAGGGGGTGGTCAACAGTGTCAAAGGCCGCTGACAGGTCTAGGAGAATCAGAAGGGAGAAGTGGCCCCTGGCTTTAGCAGAGAGATCGTTTGTAACGTTAGCACGGGCAGTTTCAGTGGAGTAGAGTGGGCGGAAACCAGACTGGAGATGATCAAGGAGGGAGTGTTCAGAAAGGTAGGTGGTGAGACGGTTGCAGACAAGCCTCTTAAGTATTTTAGAGGCAAAGGGAAGAAGGGAAATTAGACGGTAGTTAGAGAGTGAGGTGGGGTCAAGATTGGGTTTCTTTAGAATGGGTGATACGAGAGCATGTTTAAGAGAAGAGGGGAAGATGCCGGTGGAGAGGGACGGATCAAAGAGGTGAACGAGGTGGGAGCAGGTGGAGGGGGAAAGGGAGTAAAGGAGGTGAGAAGAGATAGGATCCAGGGGACAGGTAGAAGGTGGGGGGGATGAAATGAGAGAGTGGACTTCCTCACCCGTGGTAGGGCGGAAGGAGTAAAGGAGTTAATGGATGGGGGGGAGAGGAGGGGTGAGTGGTGGAAGAGTGAGCGGAAAAGAAGATTTCAAGTCTGCCTCCTTTCTCTCTGCTATAATCGAGGCCATCAAAGTCAGTGGCAGAGAGGGAGGATGAGGGGGGGGACAGGAGAGTGTTGAAGAGGCAGAGGGTGTTGGAGAACTGGGAGGAGATGAGTGATATAAGGAAGGAGTGAGGGCAAAACTGTAAGATGAGAGGATAAACTTGAAGTGAAGGAAATCAGCAAGGGAGCGAGATTTCCTCCAGTGGCGCTCAGCAATACGGGTGCATTTTTGGAAGAAGCAAGTAAATTTGGAGTGCCAGGGTTGGAGATTAGAGCAGCGGAGGTGGACGGACTGGGCATGGGTGATCGCATCAAGAGCGGAGGAGAGGGTGTGGTTTTAGAGTGGGGCCTGGGTGGAAAGGGGAGAGAGGAGAGTTTCAAGAGAAGAGGACAAATTAGCAGGATCAAGGGCTTCAAGGTTGCGTCTGGAATGGGCAGATTTGGGCGAGGGGAGGGGTGCAGGAGTAGAGGAGAGTGAGAATGAGAGTAGATGGTGATCAGATAGTGGAAAGGGAGAGATGAAGAAGTCAGACATACAGCATAGGTGGGAGAAGACAAGGTCAAGGGAGTGACCAAGGCAGTGGGTAGAGGAGGAGGTCCATTGAGAGAGGCCATGGGAAGAAGAAAGGGCAAGCAGCTTAATGAAAGAGGGGTCGGTGGGGTTGTCTATAGGGAAGTTGAAGTCGCCGAGGATGATTGAGGGGAGGTCAGAGGAGAGGTGGTGGGGAAGCCAGGCAGCAAAGTTGTCAAGGAAAAGGGAAGTAGTACCAGTGGGCTGGTATATGACAGAGTGGACTTCAAAAGAGGAGAGGGAGAGTTCAGGAGGAATGACTCTAAATGTACAAGTGGAGGATAGGAGAATGCCCACTCCACCTCCTGGGCGGAGTGGGTGAAGGAGAGGCCACCATAGGAGAGACTGGCAGGGGAGGTAGTGTTGGAATCTGAGCCAGGTTTCAGTAATGGCAAGAAGGTTAAGAAAGTTAGATAAGAAGAGGTCATGGATAGAGGGCAGTTTGCTGCAGATGGATCTAGCATTCCAGTGGGCACAGGAGATGGGGAGGGAGGGAAATGGGAATAAGGTTGGCAAGGTTAGCAGTGTGCGGGAAAGTGTGGGGACAAGAGCGTAAAGTTGGGCAAGGGGAGAGTATGGGTATGGCACGTGAACAGGGACGCATGGTGAGGGGAGAGAAGCAGGGGAGGAGCGGAAGAAGCAGAGTGGACAGATAAGAAGCAAGGAATAAAGGGATGGAGGCAGAGTGGAGAGGAGGGGTGGGGGGGGGGGCAGGTTAGAGAGTGTCTGCAGGAGCTGAGGCAAACAAGGAAGGACAGAGGAAATATGAGAAACGTCTAAACAGAGAGATGGCAGCAGAGAACAGGGGGAGTCAGAGAGATAGACAAGAGGATAATGAAATAAAGTGAGTAAAAGTGGGTTAAAGTAGCCCAATATGAAAGTTCCTCCATCTTTATTCTTCTTTACTCCTATAAACCAATTTAAACACCACAGCAGGCTCAGACTGGACTGTCAAGTAATCGGGGAATTAATTAATTCCTATAAGACTCAGCTGAGAGGTGAGAGGAGCATCTGCTGAGCTCTAATTGGAGGAGGCCATCACATGCTCTTCTGACCCATGGAAATCAGCACCAGTCTCATGGGCTGTGCTTCTCTTTTCTGCCTGGCTGGGTGACTGAGGCTTCTTCTTTTCAGTACATTGTTGAGCACCTCTTCTCCAAGCTGCTGTTCCTCCCTGCTTCCAGTACACATTCTCCCAGTCTAATACTACACTAATTAAACACTCCACTTTTTCTAGTAGTAGTCGTCAACATATCGATGCCGACTACCCCGACAACACTTACTCTGACACCTTGACACCAAAGGGCTCCTTCCCGACAAGGATCGATGACTGTTGTGGCAAGCGACTGTAGGCTCTCTCGATGAAGCATCAATCTGCTGCAAATTGATGACGTCACTTACATTGCCGACGCTATTAACGCTGCTGTTAAGGGGGTAATGCAAGTATTTGCCCATGTCCAATGTAGAATGGTTTGTAAACTACATTGGACATGGGCACATACTTGCATTACCCCCTTAACAGCAGCGTTAATAGCGTTGGCGATTAAGTGATGCAATCAAGTCGCAGCGGATTCTTGCTTCATTGGGATTGCCTACAGTCGCTTGCCACAACAGTCGTCATTGTCAAGGTGTAGGAGTAAATGTTGTCGGATTACTCAGTGTCATTATACCATACCCCACCCGCTTTTTCAAGTGTGACACAAATGGTCCAGGGTCAGGTAAGGTTTGGGTGTGCTTAAATTAGTGACCAAGGCGCTTTCTTCACCAATTAAAGCCTAACCTGTCCTTGTAAAAGGCGAGCCTTTTCAACACAATTGAAGTGTCTTTCCACATAGATTATTTTTCCACCCCCCATGCAGAAGTGGGAGCAGGCATTGTCTGTGAAATCTCACCCCCAACCACCTGAAGAAGAACATGCATTCCTCTAATGAAGTGAACTGAAAAAAAATCAACAAAATATTTTTTTCAAGATCTGTAATGCCTCAAATACAAATTTCATGAATCACTCAAGACCAAAATATTTTGTAGCGGATAATCGCATCATGATTCCAAAATAAAACTTTGGGGATTTATTAATAACAGTATGAACAATGTTTTAGATGTTTTTCAAAAATGTTAAAATATGGCTTTTTCAGAAAATCAAAATTTTGAAAATGTTACATTTTTATTTTTTTCTTGAAACATAATGCTGTTATCTATCATATGAAAGCCCATAAAGAGGTTTAAAACGAGAACCTGTCCCACTCTCTAGCTCAATCAGGTGAGCTACAAATGCAATGTAAATTCTTTAAAAAATTGCAGCTTTAAAATGCATATAACTTAAACACCAGTGTACATATCAGCCTAAGATTTGGGGGGTTTTCTTTACACCCATGGCAGCATTTATTATACCAAATTTAATTGAAATTAGAGAATGTATGGTAGAATTTTTTCTAAAATTGTTTTTATTTGATGTGGAATGACCCATATGCATACTTAAAGCATAGTTTAAATTTATTATTAGGGCATCACAGCAGACATTGGAGATACCTGCTGCGGTCACAGGGTCTTTGAACACAAAAGCAGTCCCCATAACCTTCTATTGGGACTGCTATTTTGCACGATTTAACAAGTTTCAAAATCCACAAATTTTCTGAACCTTTGCACAATAGCACTAGCCGTTGAAGCCTATAGGGAAAGCATTGCAGTAGAGGGACCTTCGGATAACTTACCGCAGATTACCTGCTCTACCCTCCAATCACTATTGAAAAGTGCCCACTTTGCGATAAGACTATAGAAAGATAGGACATAGCTAAAATGTGTGTTCGCCAGAACAGTAGTCTATCGTGACTGCTGTCCCGGCAGAACACTTAACAATGCTCATGATCTTTCATTCCTTATTATTGCGATAAGGAATGAAAGTGATTGTGGCAAAAACAGGATTTATACTTACGATAAATCTCTTTCTCCGAGGCCATCTGGGGGACACTGCTTAACCATGGGGTTGAGTAGGGAGGGGAGGAGTCTGGCACCTAAAGAGTTAACTTTCTTCCTGCTGACAGCATATCCCTCCCACCAATTCCCCACATACCTCAGTTTGATTACCAAAGCCCTAGGACGAGAGGCCAATCAACCAAGATACACCCCCTCAACAGAGGGGGGAGTGGAGAGAAAAGAAAAGGGGGGGACCGCAGTGTCCCCCAGATGGACTCAGAGAAAGAGATTTATCGTAAGTATAAATCCTGTTTTCTCTTTCATCCATCTGGGGAACACTGCTTAACCATGGGGACTTACTAAAGCAATCCCTTCGAAGGGTGGTACCGCTCTAATCTCCTTGCACGTAGAACACTACGGCCAAAGGAGGCATCCCCAGACGCAATACATTAAATTGGTAGAATTTTCGTAAAGGTATGGACCGAGGACCAGGTGGCTGCCCTGCACAGCTGGTCCACCGTGGCTCCATTCCGTGCCGCCCAAGACACCCCAAACGGGTAGAATGGGCAACAATATGCTTCGGCACAGGGAGATTAATACGGACATAAGCCTCCCTGATAGTCAGGGTAAGCCATCTGGCAATAGTTTGCTTAGATGCTGGCCATCCCCGCTTAGAAAAGTCAAATAATACAAATAGAGAATCTGTCTTGCATATCTTTGCAGATCTCTTAACATATATACATAATGCCCTCACTACATCCAACATTTATTTGTTTATGTTCCAAGAGACTGAGGCTCCTCTCTGAACACTGGAACAACTATTCCCTGATTAAAATGGAACCTGAGACCACCTTAGAGAGCAAGGACGGAAGTCCTTAAACTGCTCTGTCCTCATTTTTATTGTGGCAGTACACTGACAAAGCCGATACCTGAATCTTTAAGGTTCCTAGTTTAAGCTCCGCCTCTAAACCACACTGTGAGAAGGCAGAAATCTAGCCAGACCAAAGGATCTAGAATTGTAAGCCCTCTTCTTACACCATTTTATATATACATGCCAGATGCGGTGGCAGATCCTGGCCGAAACTGGCTTCCTGGCACTTAGGAGGGTGCCTACCACCCCCCCCGAGAACACTGTCGCTTTCCACAGACTGGATTCGAAGGCTCTGCCATCAAATTCAGCCGGTTCAGATTTAGATGCAAGAACGGTCCCAGGGTCAGTGGATGGCTCCGTAGCCCTACTGGAGTTACCAGAAAGACTGGCATTGTTAGGACGTCCACTGCACTGTTAGTGGATCTCTTGATCTTGTGCAGAACTCTGGGACTTCCCTGCCTTTTGTTCGGTTGTCCTCCAACAACCACCCGCTGAGGACTTACTTCCTCCGCTGGTACTTCCAACAAAAGAAGGCCCCTGCCTGCTTCCTCCGAATGTCCCACCAAAGACATCTGGGGTGGATCCATGCGTAGGGTAGGGTCACGAAAGATGTCACCATCTTTCTTAGCAGCTCCAAAGACCTGGGTACTGACAGCTTCTTGCCTGACAGGACCTTGCCTATCCACTCCATCAGGGACCTTAACCTGTCCTGGGGAGGAAACATTCTGCTGCGTGCCAAGTCCCTTACTAGTCCCAAGAAACTCATTCTTAGCCAAGGGATTCCCTGTGACCCTATAACACTCCAGAGGTTCAGCCCCGGACTGAACGACCCTTCTGGCTTCTGCACCACAATTGGGTTTGATTAAAACCCTTTCCTTCTCTGGTAACTCCAAACCTGTATAGCTTTGTTTTAACGAAGCCAATCAGCAGCCATGAGCTCTCTCTGTTCTTGACTAAGGACAGTGAGGAATACAGTTAATGAAAACTTGAGACGAACTGGCCCCATGATTCTATCATGATATCCTGGACCTACCCGTCCGCCAAGGACTCTGTCTACTGCTGGGCGAACCCAAGCAGTCGTCCCCCACCCCACCCTCTGTGACCAGAGGCGGGTGGTAGTCATGCTGCTGGTCTATCCGGCAGCTTAGCAGAAGGGGCCTTTCCTGCTGCAGGGGCAAAGGATGACCTTCCTCTACGGGACTGTCTCCTGGTTCCAACGGCCCCTGAACTGGTAGTCTGGCCTCTGCCAGACCCGCCCCCATAAAAAGGCTGTCTGAAAGAGCTAAACCTAGGCTTAGCCCTAGGTTTTGAAGCATCTACAGGCAAGGACGTCTTCTTACCCCCTGAAACCTGTAAAATCCAGGAGTCCAACTCTGGACCAAATAGCATCCCACCCGTATACGGGATGGATTCTAACGGCTTTTTTGACTCTGAATCCGCATTCCAAGTCCTTAACCATAACGCCCTTCTAGCTACTATAGCTGTAGCCGAAATAGACGATGACATGGAGGCCGAATTGTGGGCCGCTTCATATAGCCTGCTGCTTCCTTCAGCTGCATGGCCAGAGGTTGAAGATCTGAATCCTGCAGAGCGGACTCTAACTGCCCTGCCCAGACTTCCATAGCCCTAGCTACCCAGGTAGCAGATGCTGGTCTGAGGCTAGTACCGACGGCCAAGAAGACCGACTTCAGCAGGGATTCTAATTTACGGTCGGATATGTCCTGTAAGGCCGCTGACCCAGGTACAGGTAGTGTGGTCTGGCGAACCAATCTCGCCACAGGAGCATCCACCTTCGCCACCTGTTCCCAACGTGTCATATCCTCCTCTTGGAGTGGACATAACAAGCCAAACTTCTTTGGCATAGAGAACATTTTATCTGGATATTTCCAAGAGGCCTCTACCATATCTCTCAACTCAGCTGAGGGAGGGAACCTGACCACCTGTTTAATGCTTTTTTTAAAGAGAGCGGTCCAAGGACTGCGTCTCCTCCACTTCAACAAATCCCAGGGTCTGACGAACTGCTTTAACCAGATCGTCCATACCCTGGTGTCTAGAGTTTCCTTCTGACTCTATTATGGACAAGTCTGAATCGTCCACCCATTCCCCTTCCTTCTCTGAGGAACTCTCAGAGTCAACACTGACCACAGCGCCTTAGCTGGTCTACGTCTTTTAATACTACGTTTATGTCTGGGATTCTCCAGGAGTTGGTTAAGTCGGTCCAGGCCTTTAGCCACTGCTGACCAACCCACCTCTCCTATCTGGGATCCCCCTAGGAGGGCCGGAGAGGGATTTAATCCGACCCCTGGGGAAAATGACTCATCTGTCATTCCTCCTGTTATACCCTGAGAAGCCACTGATGTAGATGGGATCTCTACAGGTTTCGATAACAGTTTAACAAGGGTATCAACCCCTTGTGACAGGGTAGCCGCCCATTCGGGGGGTTCTACCGTCCGAATGGAGCTGTCTTTAGGCTGTAGTTTCACAGGAGCCACAGTGCAAGCAGCACAGAGCCCCCCCTGATCCAGCCATTCACCTGTTAATTTAACATTACATTTTGAACAGACAATATGTTTGGTACGTGCTGTTTACTTTTATCTGCCATCATAAGAAAAAGAAAACTGAATCACGTCTCATATACACAAACACTTCTCCAGAAATTATCAGAAAATACAGACTAGGTTATTTAACATATCATAGTATTTCTGATTAAATAATACAGGTTTGGAGAGCTTTATAGTTTTCCTTAAACACAGTTCTCTCAACACCTCATTGTCTTATAATACACATGGATACACAGAAGAAACAAAGTGATACTTAGCGTGGAAGATATGTGTCAACAGTGCACTTCTCTCCAAATGACTGCTGCATCTGTCCTCCTTTTGAACTTTGGCGCCAAAAGGGATCTTTCACATGCTCACTCAGCAGGGGGGGGGGGAGAGGTGTTCCTCAAACACATTCCCCTACCACTGGAATCTCCTTCTGTGTTTTTCATTAACAGCGATCTGCCCTTTCTGTATTTAGGGGAAATCCTGTTAGAATGTGTTCCCCGCACAGCGCTATCACTAGCGCACCATCCTTCAAGCTCGCCCTATCCTCCCATAGGAGGAGGGGACTTGGTACACTCCAGCTGGCTCCCGGGAAACGGCAGCAGTAATGGCGCTTTCTGCCTAATGGCAGCGTCCGTCCTGCTATCAGCGGGGAGATTCTCTTGTCGACTGCTTCCCGCTGTTTGAGAAGCGCTTTCCGTCCTTAGCAGTGAACAGCGTTTACTGAGGAGCTCTTCTGATGCACAGCCCTTCTCCTAGGGCACCCAATTCAAACTGAGGTATGTGGGGAATTGGTGGGAGGGATATGCTGTCAGCAGGAAGAAAGTTAACTCTTTAGGTGCCAGACTCCTCCCCTCCCTACTCAACCCCATGGTTAAGCAGTGTCCCCCAGATGGATGAAAGAGAAAAAGAGGTAGATAATAAATATGCCCCTAAGGGTTAAATAGATTTACAAGTATTGTTTTAGGATACAAATATTTTATATACTACTCTAGAGAATGGAGTAGTCATCAGCCATGTAGAGAAAACACCGAAATATTCTCTACATCTAACCACAAGTTCTTAACCAGTCTAACAAATAAATCTTAAATTCTCAGAGACATCAGAGGCCTCAGAAAGAAGGGTAACTGTAGAAGCACAGACAAAGTCCTAAATATTTTTATTATCTTTGCTAGTGAAACATGTATCATTTTGATCTGGTTTTTTTTCTGCTTTAAAGTAAGCAAAACTCAAAATAATTAACATTGCCAAAGGCAATGACACAAGATTAGCGTAAATTAGCAGAAATGATTCAGCCATTACTTGACATGGGATGTAATTGTGGAAGGAGTCACAAGAAGCCGACTTGACAAAGGTTACTCTACAGGAAGACACAAGGACTGTATGTGGTCACACTACAGAAGATCATAAGGCAGTTTTTGCACAGACATGAAAATAATAATGTATGCAACGGGCACCAAATAAGTAGATAAAGGGACAGAATTGGTAGGTTTTACATAATATGGATGGAGACTTGGGTGCATATATACACTAAGACAGATGGATACCCTCCAGAGGGTTCACTGGGATCACAGCTTATTCTTTGTGGTGGCTAAGTCACATACTATACTTACAGATGTGGAGGACACTATACATTTACAGACCTTTGATTTATAAATATGTGACTGATCTGTAAATAACAGTCCATATGGGGTGGAAAAAATACAGACATGAAGGCACCAAAATCATTATTTATATGGCACCACAGGATCTGCAGCATGTACAATCAACAAAAAAACAATAACATGAAAATACAGATAAGGGACCAGAGAAACAATAGAATCATTAAATATCAATATAAGAGACTAAATTAAGAAAGCAATTACATAACACGACACCTAGATCTACGAAAACATTACAAAGAGGATGAGGAGATATAAGGTATAGAGAGCTACACTTTCAGGTGTGAAAAGGAGTTTTGTCTGACTGGATAGGGGCAGAGAATTCCAAGTGTGGAATCAAAGTCCACTTCGGTCACAGCCAGCCGTGTGGGGAACAGGGTGTATAAACACGTGGGACGTTGAAGCAGTTCATAAAAGGGGCACAATTAAGAAGTTTGCAACTCATGGGTAATATGAAGTAGCATAAGGGAAACCCAATATTGGTTAAGCCTAGCAGAACATGCATCTGGGTGTAAGCTAGGAGATGAGGAACTTGGGACACAGGAACTGAGAACTGGAACAGTCAAGAGAAAGTGTGTTATTGGAACAGATAGAAGTTAGGGATAAGGTTGCTGTGATGGGACCCCCTGGAGGTGGTAAGTCAGAAGATTGTGCATTTGTCATTAACCATTGCATATATATGCAATGGTTAATGACAAATGCTGATGTTGGTGGGGAGTTATTAGCAAGAACCATGGAGAGGAGACCTGACCAGAGGAAAAGTGTTGTATGAACAGTATCAAAAGGTACATGGGTAATGGAGAGGATGTATGAAAATGAAAGCAGTGACTAGAGTAACATTGTGGAGAGAGGGATAAAGCTTCATGTGTGAATGGAAAGATGGAACAGTGAGACAGCAGAAGATGAGGCAGAGTAGAAAAGAAGTTTCCTTAGAGAGATCCAACGTATGTTTGACAACCACAAGTCAATATGCCCAGTGTTGACAATTATACAATGTATTTTTCATTGCCCTACATAGTCTCCTGAACGTTTGTAACACTTGTGTTCCTTTCCTAAAAATAAATGGATATTTCCACTTATAAGGGTTAACAAATAGTAATAAAATGGTTTTTAAAATGGTTAAAACTACAGACTTATTGGACTCCTGATACATGCAATCACTATGTGCCTGCATTGAAGATTTACACTGGATACCAAGATTCAGGCTAGGAAAAAAACCACAACTAGTGAAAAATCTCTTTTATATGTATATCTGACTTGTTACACTGCACAAACAAAAAATAAAATACTACAAATAAAGAAGGTACAGTTTAAAGAAGTCAGCCTAACAAAATACCTAAAATATCAACAGAACAAAATCTATAGTGCCAGAAATAGCTAATCTTTATAAAATTACTACTGAATATCTATATCAAAATGTACCTTTGTAATTTGGGGTTAAATTTAAAAGGCTAAAGTGCCTCTTGATTCTGTATCACAAATTTTAAAAATCCTGATCATACAAATAATTATTTGTACGCAATTATAAAATTTGCTAATATCAAGAACACGTTATGTGGTTTCATATATATCCAATTCATATTTCTCCATAGTAGGGAAACTTACCAAGCACTACAGGTGGCCCCGGAGTACATCCGCCGTTTATCCCGCAGGAGGAAGCGTTCGATGTGAACGTTAACCATAATAAGAAGAATAAGAAGATGACAGCGACATCCCGCAAACCTACGCCAACAGCCATTTCTGCCCATGCATAGCGTCATGCAGGAATAGAGGAGATAACGAGAGAGATGGGAGTCTCGGAGAGATGCAAATACAAACAATCAGGTTTTTCTATTTTTAATATTATTATTATTATTACTATTTACAAAAAAAAAAACCCTCAGAGCCGTTTAATAACCGTCTACCTTTCTAAGAAAAAAAAAACACCACATGCAATATATATTGTTCCTATCGCCCTTCCGTCCCATTAGCTCACATTTAACCTTTCCGTTTAGTCAACAGTTCAGACAAAAGTAGTAGATCACGAACGCCATCACCTTTGAACTCCTCCGGATTCTCGATTACTAATGTCTGTGCGTTGAAATTGGACTCTGGAATCTGGAAGACAACATCAGTGGTCACGAGTTATCTTGCTTCAGCGCCTGAATGGGTGCGCTGTAATGTAAACATCTTACATTGCAGATAATCATCGTGGGCCATCATTTGGTTGTTTACTTTGTTATTAAATAATAATTTGACAAGTTCGCTGTGCATGAGCCTTATTTTCTACGTTGATGACTACTAGTGGATGGTGCAGTTTAAAAATATTAATGCATACTTTGGGGCGTATTTATTATGAAACGCATTTTAAACATTATCAATTTCATTCGTCATCGCAAAGATAAGGAATGAAATATTGTGACAATTTATTAAAATTCTTTACTAGAAACAGCAGTCACAAAAAAACTGCTATTCTTGCAATGACCTGTTTCCTATGTTCTCTATCATCGTCAACATTTATTCATACTTGCCAACTCTCCCGGATTGTCCGGGAGACTCCCGCATTTTGCGAGAGTCTCCCGGACGAGTGTGGCAATCTCCCTGATAGGACGTGGGAAAAATTCAGTTTAAACGCCGCGATTCACCCGGAATCGCAGCGTTTAGCTCCGCCCCCGCTGTAAAATGACGCGATTTGCGTCATTCCGTCACAGGGGTGGGGCCAAAATGACGTGATTTCGCCGCCCCGCCCCCTGCACGCCCACGTCCCAGCCGGCATCTCCCGGAAAAAGAAAAAGAAATGTTGGCAAGTATGCATTTATTTATATAGCGTCAGCAAATTCTGTAGCGCTTTACAATTGGAAACAAACATTTATAAGACAATACTGGGTAATATATTCAGACACAGAGGTAAGAGTGCCCTGCTTGCAAGCTTACAATCTATGGGCAGGGGCGGATTGGCCATAGAGACTATGGGACTTTTCCCGGTAAACTGGTGGCCACAGGAGGCCGCCTGATGTTTGTTTGGGGGAGTTTTAAAAAAAAAAAAAAAGATTTATTTCTAGCCTGCCCCCTCAGACCGGGTGCCGGCGGGGGGGAGGGGTCAGTGTGGTGATGGGTGGCTTGTGCTTCCTCTGTGGCCGCGGATCTATAGGTCCTTCCCTCCCTCCCTCCCTCTTCCAATCCCCGTAATGCTAGATGTCACATGGGACGTGCACCATGTAACAGGTGCCGTCCCATGTGAGAGGACAGAGAATTTTCCTGCAAGATAAGTGTGAGAGAAGAGGGGGGTTGGCGTGTGTAAGAAAGGGGGCCCCTGCTATACTGTGTGTGTGTGTGTGTGTGTAAGAAGGGGGGCCTGCTATACTGTGTGTGTGTGTGTGTGTGTGTGTAAGAAGGGGGAGCTGCTATACTGTGTGTGTGTGTGTAAGAAGGGGGGCCCTGCTATACTGTGTGTGTGTGTAAGAAGGGGGGCCCTGCTATACTGTGTGTGTGTGTGTAAGGATGGGGGGCCCTGCTATACTGTGTGTGTGTGTGTGTGTGTGTGTGTGTGTTTGATATATGTCTACCGGGAAAAAGGAAAGAAATCGGGATAAGGTAATCTAAATCCATCGCACCAATGATACCGAGCATATTCTCTTAAATAACCACATCATGGTTCATTACTTGCTATTGATATCATGTTTTAGAGAGTGCAACCATATTATTAGATATGGATATAACAAAAGAAAGAATATAGAGGATGCACTAATGCTCTGGTGTTTATAATGTTGTGAAGGGATTGTGAAACTCTGATATAAAACGTAACTTTTATTAGCTGTTAGTTGCAGCGAAATATAAAATAAATATCCTTTAACAACTGTGTGCTTTAAAATCCGCCAGCTGAACTAATCCATCTATATATTGGTTTTAGGAAATACATTGTTGGCAAGACAAGGAGAATTGAGCTTAATATATCTGCAGGTCGCTTCTTAAACAAAGCAATCACTGTTGCTAGCTGGCAATAAGCACATGCCTCTATAATAGAATCTTTTATTATGCTAGCTGAAATTGCTACAGAAGCTGCAGTCAACTACAGTATTAATTTAGTTGCATAGGCAGGGAATGTGCTCAGATAAGCAATCACTCATAATTAGCAATGAATCATAACCTGATAGGTATTAATTTGTGTATTGCTACCTGCCTAGCCATTCCTCATTCTGACTATGGATTTTCCAAAGCAGATATTTTATTAGCATATGCTATAATGGAGATATAACATATCTTGCTGACTATCATCTGTTGCCCCTGCTTATCTTTAAAACTGATGGAGCAAAACAGGGGCCCGATTCATCAAGGAACGCAAACGCATACGCATCTGCTATTTGGTTCTACGAATGCGCGAAACGAGACTTGAGATGCGCAAAACACCACATATGCTGCGCAATCACAACAGATACAGCACTCAAAGTCAACTCAATCTCAAAGTCCAACGCAAATATATTTGAGATGGTGGCTGACCACTTGAGAAGAAAGGGGTGGGAATGGGCGGAGAGTAGACGTGGACTGGGCGGAGATGTGATATCATTTTAGTAAGGTAGGCGTTATGTTTTTTCACTTGAGAACAGTAGGCGTTCCCTCTGTGCAGTTAAGTGAAACTGACGTCACTCATGTCTCAAATCCTTCACAAAAGTTAAGGAAGGCCAGGGTCATGATTAAGTCCAATACAGGTAGCTCAAACAACTATTAAACGCCTTTAAAAGCATCTTTTGCGTTTAAAAAGCAAAATGAAATATGCACAACATGCATACATATCAATACAGACTGTTTTTTTCGTTTTGGGTTTTTTAAAAATAAAAAAATATTTATTTGGATTTATATAACTTACAAATGTTCCATTAGTATGTTTGTGTAAAATAAGCCTTTTTTCTTTACAGACACCTTTCTAATAAATGCAACTCGCAAGTGCAAGATGTTTGATGTGATTTTGGCCCTTTGGCCTCAATCCGGAACTGCCGGAATGCCGGAACTAGTTAGTGTAATATAGCGCCCTCTGCTGCTTACTGGCTCTTCAGTAAAGTACACTACAGTTTGGTATGCTAGGCAGATATCTTCTCTGCATTATGGGGATCAACTTGGATATATACTTCCATACAGATATATATTGGACATTACTCACAGACGTTACAGGTATCTGATAAAACACACTTCATGTATGCGGGAATGGCTTTCTCACTGCATTCCCCATTCATTCCACTTGCCGAAATGGAGTGCACACTGCATTCCATTCCCGGAATGGCTTTCTCACTGCATTCCCCATTCATTTCACTTTCCGGAATGAAGTGCACACTGCATTCCACTGCCGGAATGGCTTTCTCACTGCATTCCCCATTCATTCCGGCTGCCGGAATGGAGTGCACACTGCATTCCACTGCCGGAATGGTTTTCTCACTGCATTCCTCATTCATTCCGGCTGCCGGAATGGAGTGCACACTGCATTCCACTGCCGGAATGGCTTTATCACTGCATTCCACATTCATTACACTTGCCAGAATGGAGCGTACACTGCATTCCACTGCCAGAATGGCTTTATCACTGTATTCCACATTCATTCCACTTTCCGGAATGGAGTGCACACTGCATTCCACTGCCGGAATGGCTTTATCACTGCATTCCCCATTCATTCCGGCTGCCGGCATGGAGTGCACACTGCATTCCACTGCCGGAATGGCTTTATCACTGCATTCCACATTCATTCCACTTGCCGGAATGGAGTGCACACTGCATTCCACTGCCGGAATGGCTTTATCACTGCATTCCACATTCATTCCACTTTCCGGAATGGAGTGCACACTGCATGGTTAATTATTTTATTTGTTTTAAAATGTTGCACAAACAATAGACTTTTGCATAAATATTTATTATAAATCTCTTTCGATTCTCAACAATTACCATTATCATTAGTCTCAATATGTTACATGGCTGATTTGACAGTTGTTGATGGTGCGTTTGCAATAAAAAAAACTAAAAAATAGACATATAAAAACTCTACACTATATTTTTGAGATTTACGCTAATTTAAACCAAGCATACTATTACCACAGGGACACTTTTAACAGCAACATGAATATTGTAAGGATATTAATGATCCCTAGGAGACAAGAGAATTGGTGAGGACTTGAACACACGTTTGCAAGCTTGTAAGGTGGATTGGCTAACTGCTACGCCACTGTACAAGCGGTGATTACAAGGGAATAGAATACAAATGAAAGCTGACCAGCAACTTCTATCATAAGTTGGTTTCCTTAAAACATGGGGAACAATGGCAATACTTAGAAATATTATACACAGAAAGAATTGGTACATGCAGAGTCAAACTGTATGCATATTGAAATATATCCATGTTGATTTATACAAACCAAAAGTATATTAATATTGCTTCCATTAATACTTTTTCTTTTTGGTCAGCACTTAGATTTTTCCACTTTGGCCAGTACAGATTTCCTATGTCTTTTTTCAATCAAGTCTTTACCAACAACTGCTTTGCTGTGTTGTAGCTGATCACACTGTTCAACATGACATATAGCCACATTACACACCAAAACATATACTAAAGCACTCTTAGATAAGTCACAGAGTGGAATAAATACACTCAAACATGGAAATATACAAAGATAAGCCACATACACGCATCATTCGGGGGTCAAACTCATTACCTTTTCATTGCAAGCTCATTTCTTTATCCACTAAGGTATACTTCACATTGAAACACCCACACCAAACTGCACTAACTATTTTGGTCAGCTGAATCGCTGTCTTAGGCCTGATAATTCTTTCTGTCATGTTGCAATTATTATTAACAGCATCACGGATAAAGTGCTATTAAATTCATAACCCTAGATACACACACACATAAATTTAAAAAACTGTTTTACTAAAGCACCAAGAGCTGCTAAGACTTCACCAAAAAACAAGGAATGAGTACGTTGGCGAATCTTGCGCAAAGTTATGAGCATTTGCGTATTAAATTTAACTTTAGTGAGTACGCTTAATGGAGGCTCCTAAAATGCTTTGTGCTTAGGGTTGACCTGTGGCCTCAAACTTCTGCACTTAGTATTGATGGGTGGAATACATAACCATTACACTATTGTGTCACATATAAATGTAACACATGTAAATGATTCTTACGGCATATATTTCTACTCAAAACTGTCACTCACCGGACTGTGAGTGCCACTTCCTGTGTATTCAGGAACCGTGGCCGTCCGCCATCCTGAGGGTCTGCGCATGTGCAGCCCTTTCAAACCTTCAGTACCTGTTGCTTTTAATTGATTGGATGATCAGGCAACCCTCCCTATTTAAACCACCTGTGATCATCACCTGGTTGCCTGATCTTGGAGTCTCATTCCCCATGAGTCTCTGAAGGTGTTCCTGTGTTCCTCGTGTATTCAACTTTTACAGAGTTCCTGTTCACTTCAACTCTCCTGTGTTCATCGTGTCTGCACTCAGCTGATTCCTATCCGCTGCCTCCGTTACTTCTACAGAGTTCCTGCTCACTTCAACTCTCCTGTGTTCATCATGTCTGCACTCAGCTGATTCCTATCCGCTGCCTCCGTTACTTCTACAGAGTTCCTGCTCACTTCTACTCTCCTGTGTTCATCGTGCCTGCACTCAGCTGATTCCTATCCGCTGCCTCCGTTACTACTACAGAGTTCCTGACGTCTCTACTCTCCTGGGTTTATCGTGTCAGTACTCCGCTGCCTCCACCTCTACTACTGGATACCAGACAGCCTCAACTCTCCTGTGTTCTTCATGATTCCAGTTCCAATTACTACTGCTTCCTGAGTATTGCTTCGTTGATTCTGGATTACCTGCCGTGCGCTGCACCAACCTGATTACCGCTTCCACCTTCCAGTGGTCTCTCCTCCTGCCGGCCTTCAGCCGTTCAGGTATCCCTGCACGTCTCTCTGACAGCTTGCTCTCCTGAACCGCGGTATGCATACTTTCCATTGACTTTGCTTGTGTATTGCATATCCATCTGGACTGAGTTGTGTTCTCCTCCGGAGTCTCCTATCCACTGAAGCTATTGTTACCATTGACTTTGTTTCCTATTGCCTGGATAGCAGTGCTTGTCAGTTATCGTTGTATTGTGGATATCATCATGGGATCAAGTTCTGTGTGCCCCGTGTATACTCTGCTGTACAGTCATCTCCTTGTGCCCCTCCTCACATATATATAGCAGTGGTACAACTTGCTGACGCAGACCACTGACTCCTGTTCCCTGTGACACCAGTTTCAAGTATCCTCTCACATAAGCAGTGGTACAACTTGCTATACGCAGACCACTGACTTCCTTGTTACCTACCTTCATCTGGAATCCATTCCTTCACCTAGACAGCGGTACAACTTGCTATACGCAGATCGCTGACTCTCACTACCTCCTCGCTACTCCTGGACATTCCACCTCACTATAGCAGTGGTACAACTTGCTATACGCAGACCACTGACTTTCCTCACGTTCCCTTGTCCATCTGGTTCCTCGTGTACATTCATCTACTCATTACCAGTTGCTGCTAGTCATAGACTTTCCTCGAGCATTCTCTTACCATCTGCTGTTTCTCCTGTTCCGTTGTCACCCTGCTACCAGAGAACCATATTACCAACTATATTACTCTGGTAAGTCCATCATCTGGTGATATCCTGGGCAAAGACTCCTAGTGCCCGTGACAGTAAGATCAGGCCATGACAGACCCAGGTACGGAACCTACAGCTAAAGAGATGCTGCAGCATCTGGTTACCCGTATGGAACAACAGGATGCTCGCCAACAACTTTTGCTGCAATGTTACCAGGCGTTAGCCTCCCAAAGAACGTCTGTGCAAAATATCACAGCTACTGTTGATGCTCCTGTGCCTTCCTCCGTTTCCCCAATGCCATCCCAGGTGTCTACTGCTTCCACGCTTCACCTGCCTACTCCGTCAAAATATGATGGAGACCCCAAAACATGCAGGGGTTTTCTAAATCAATGCTCAGTTCATTTTGAGCTCCAACCTCACAATTTCTGTACTCATCGTTCCAGAGTGGCCTATCTCATTTCCTTGTTTTCCGGACAAGCTCTCGCATGGGCTTCCCCTCTGTGGGATAGAAATGATCCATTATTACAGGATAGTGCCAAATTTATTTCCACGTTTCGAAGTGTATTTGATGAACCTGGTCGTGTTATTTCCGCTGCATCCAGCATCCTCCGTCTACGTCAGGGTTCTCGTACAGTAGGCCAGTACGTCATTCAATTTCGGATATTAGCCTCTGAACTTCAGTGGAACACTGAGGCGTTAATTGCCGCCTTCTGGCAGGGGCTTTCTGATAAAATTAAAGATGCACTGACTACTCAAGAATTACCTACTTCTCTAGAAGATTTGATTTCTCTTTGCCACCGTGTAGACATGAGATTTCGTGAAAGAGAGTCTGAAAAAACAACTTCATTTAAAGCACCTCTTCGCTCAAGTCCTCAACTTCGCCCAGCTTCATCTCCGGTGATACCCATGGAGATAGGTCGCTCCAAATTAACTTCAGAGGAGAGGGACCGAAGAGTAAAAAATAGACTTTGTATCTATTATGCTGATTCCACTCATACGCTCAATTCATGCCCTAAAAAATCGGTAAATGCCAGGCCCTAACCAGTTCTGGAGAGGTGAAGTTAGGGTCCCTGGAGTCCTGTCCATGTTCTACGAAATTAAAAGTTTGTGCTTTTGATGTTACAGTTTCCTTTGCTACCAAATCCTTAAAGTCCCAAGCACTTATTGACTCTGGAGCTGCAGGAAATTTTATTTCTAAATCCCTCGTGAATCAATGGTCCCTACCAGTGATTACTTTGAAGACACCTATTACTGTGACTGCTATCGATGGATCACGCATTATTAATGGTCTCATCACCCAGAGTACGTCTCCAGTAACCCTTCAAATTGGTGTATTACACCAAGAAGAAATTTCATTTTTAATTCTTCCTGTTACTACCAGTCCGATTGTATTAGGCCTTCCATGGCTTCAACGTCACTCTCCCCAGATTGACTGGCACACTCCTCAAGTTACGTCTTGGAGGCCTGAATGTCATCATCGTTGCCTCTCTCAAGTCGTTCCTCTCAAAATACAGCAATCCTCCATTTCACCTTCCTCACCGGGACTTCCTCCTCAGTATGTTCTTTTGCCGATGTATTTGATAAAACTCAGTCTGAACGTCTTCCTCCTCATCGTTTGTGGGACTGTCCGATTGATCTTCAACCTGGCAAGACTCCTCCCAGGGGACGTGTGTATCCACTTTTGTTACCTGAAACTCAAGCTACATCTGAATACATCCAAGAGAATCTCCAGCGAGGATTTATTCGACCTTCTACCTCTCCCACTGGAGCCGGGTTTTTCTTCGTAAAAAAGTAGGATGGATCATTACGCCCCTGCATAGATTTCCGTGGACTTAATGCCATAACTATCAAAAATCGGTATCCCATTCCATTAATTACTGAGTTATTTGATCGTATCAAGGGAGCCCTTGATACGATCAATTTTATTCGAATCAGGTCCGGTGACGAATGGAAGACAGCTTTCAACACCAGAGACGGGCATTATGAATATTTAGTAATGCCCTTCGGGTTATGTAATGCCCCCGCTGTTTTCCAGGGTTTCATTAATGAGATCTTCCGGGACTTGTTATATGTTTGTGTCGTCGTCTATCTGGACGACATATTGATTTTTTCGCAAGAACTGCCTTCTCATCATCAACATGTGGCAGAGGTCCTTTCCAGACTCCGGAAAAATTCATTATTCTGCAAGTTAGAAAAATGTTCATTCGAGTTGCCCCAGATTCCATTTCTGGGATATATTGTCTCCGAAGTTGGTCTTCAGATGGATCCAGAAAAGGTGAATGCTGTGTTACATTGGCCTCAGCCAACTACTCTTCGTGCAATTCAGCGTTTTTTAGGTTTTGCCAATTACTATAGACGCTTCATTCAAGATTTTTCCTCGATTGCATCTCCTATTGTGGCCCTAACTCGTAAAGGGGCAATACTAAACAATGGTCCTCTGAGGCTCTTCAAGCCTTCCAGTTTCTCAAAGAGTCCTTCTCCTCTGCTCCTGTTCTTCGACAGCCTGATGTGACGCTTCCCTTCTTCCCAGAGGTCTAATGTTGGTTTAGGAGCCATTCTCTCCCAAAGATCAGAGCAACAAAAATTCCATCCTTGTGCCTTTTACTCTCGGGGTCTTCTGCCTGCGGAGAAGAATTATACCATCGGGGACAAGGAGTTGCTGGCTATAAAAGTAGCATTAGAGGAGTGGAGATACTTGTTGGAGGGAGCTCGTCATCCTGTGACAATTTTTACTGATCATAAAAATTTGTCATATTTACAGTCTGCTCAATGTTTGAATCCTCGTCAAGCAAGATGGTCTCTTTTCTTTTCTCGTTTTGAACTAATCATAACCTTCAAACCAGCTGCAAAAAATAGAAAAGCAGACGCTCTATCTCGAGCTTTTGTGACGTCCTCAGACGTTGAAGATGGTCCCAGCCACTCTATATTAGACCCCAAATGTGTTTCTCTGGCTGCTTCTTCCACTAAGGTGCTACCATTTGGGAGAACCCTCGTGCCTCCTGCTCTTAGGAAGAAAATCCTTTCGTAGTTTCACTCTTCTCGTTTTTCTGGACACTCTGGTGAACGCAAGACCTTTGAAATTCTTTCTCGAAGTTACTGGTGGCCTTCTCTGAGGAGAGATGTCAAAGATTTTGTGGCTGCATGTGAATTGTGTTCCAAGTTCAAGACTCCCCGCAGAACTCCAGCGGGTTTGCTTCAACCACTACCCATTCCGTCCAAGCCGTGGACCCATATTAGTATGGACTTTGTTACTGATCTTCCTCCTAGTAAAAACTGCAATACTATTTGGGTAGTGGTGGACAGATTTTCGAAGATGGCGCATTTCGTTCCTTTGACTGGTTTGCCTTCTTCTTCTACTCTGGCTGATTATTTCATCAAAGAAATCTTCCGTATTCATGGATGTCCTTCCGAGATTGTTTCAGATAGAGGAGTACAATTCGTTTCAAGATTCTGGCGGGCCCTCTGTAAGACCTTGGGTATCTGATTATCACTCTCATCCTCCTACCATCCTCAATCAAACGGACAAACCGAAAGGGTCAATCAAGATCTTGAGACTTTTATAAGGATGTTCTCTTCAGCCAACCAAGACAACTGGGTAGAATTGCTTCCATGGGCTGAATTCGCTCATAACAACATGTATCATGAGTCATCTTCTAAAACTCCATTCTTTGTGGTTTACGGTCACCATCCGTCTTTTCCGGAATTTCCTGCCCTCCCTCCCACCCAAGTTCCTGCTGTAGAGACTGTTTGTCAAACCTTCAAAAATATTTGGTCTCAGGTCAAAACCTGTTTAAAGAAGACATCTGCCAGATATAAGTCTTTTGCAGATAAAAAGAGACGGGCTATTCCACCACTAAAAATCGGAGATCGTGTTTGGTTATCAACCAAAAATATTCGTTTGAAGGTCCCATCTATGAAGTTCGCTCCTCGTTTTATTGGTCCGTATAGGATCATTCAAGTGATAAATCCAGTTTGTTTCAAACTTCTACTTCCTAAGAACCTTCGTATTTCCAATGCCTTCCATGTGTCTTTGCTCAAACCTCTTATCATCAACCAATTCTCGGTCCCTCCTTCAGCACCTCGGCCAGTTCAAATTCATCAAGAGGAGGACTTTGAGATTACTCACATATTGGATGCAAAAATTTCGCGAGGAGTTCTTCGTTTCCTCGTTCATTGGAAGGGCTTGGGTCCTGAGGAGCGTTCATGGATCAAAGCAGAAGATCTCAACGCTCCAGCTCTTCTTAAGAAGTTTTATTCCAAGTTTCCGGACAAGCCCGGTTCCAGGTGTTCTATGCCCACCTTTAAAAGGGGGGGTACTGTCATTCACCGGACTGTGAGTGCCACTTCCCGTGTATTCAGGAACCGTGGCCGTCCGCCATCCTGAGGGTCTGCGCATGTGCAGCCCTTTCAAACCTTCAGTACCTGTTGCTTTTAATTGATTGGATGATCAAGCAACCCTCCCTATTTAAACCTTCTGTGATCATCACCTGGTTGCCTGATCTTGGAGTCTCATTCCCCATGAGCCTCTGAAGGTGTTCCTGTGTTCCTCGTGTATTCAACTTCTACAGAGTTCCTGTTCACTTCAACTCTCCTGTGTTCATCGTGTCTGCACTCAGCTGATTCCTATCCGCTGCCTCCGTTACTTCTACAGAGTTCCTGCTCACTTCAACTCTCCTGTGTTCATCGTGTCTGCACTCAGCTGATTCCTATCCGCTGCCTCCGTTACTTCTACAGAGTTCCTGCTCACTTCTACTCTCCTGTGTTCATCGTGCCTGTACTCAGCTGATTCCTATCCGCTGCCTCCGTTACTACTACAGAGTTCCTGACCGTCTCTACTCTCCTGGGTTTATCGTGTCAGTACTCCGCTGCCTCCACCTCTACTACTGGATACCAGACAGCCTCAACTCTCCCGTGTTCTTCATGTTTCCAGTTCCACTTACTGCTGCATCCTGAGTATTGCTTCGTTCATTCTGGATTACCTGCCGTGCGCTGCACCAACCTGATTACCGCTTCCACCCTCCAGTGGTCTCTCCTCCTGCCGGCCTTCAGCCGTTCAGGTATCCCTGCACGTCTCTCTGACAGCCTGCTCTCCTGAACCGCGGTATGCATACTTTCCATTGACTTTGCTTGTGTATTGCATATCCATCTGGACTGAGTTGTGTTCTCCTCCGGAGTCTCCTATCCACTGAAGCTATTGTTACCATTGACTTTGTTTCCTATTGCCTGGATAGTTATTGTGACTTTGTATATTTAAGCAGTGCTTGTCAGTTATCGTTGTATTGTGGATATCATCGTGGGATCAAGTTCTGTGTGCCCCGTGTATACTCTGCTGTACAGTCATCTCCTCGTGCCCCTCCTCACATATATATAGCAGTGGTACAACTTGCTGACGCAGACCACTGACTCCTGTTCCCTGTGACACCAGTTTCAAGTATCCTCTCACATAAGCAGTGGTACAACTTGCTATACGCAGACCACTGACTTCCCTGTTACCTACCTTCACCTGGATTCCATTCCTTCACCTAGACAGCGGTACAACTTGCTATATGCAGACCGCTGACTCTCACTACCTCCTCGCTACTCCTGGACATTCCACCTCACTATAGCAGTGGTACAACTTGCTATACGCAGACCACTGACTTTCCTCACGTTCCCTTGTCCATCTGGTTCCTCGTGTACATTCATCTACTCATTACCAGTTGCTGCTAGTCATAGACTTTCCTCGAGCATTCTCTCACCATCTGCTGTTTCTCCTGTTCCGTTGTCACCCTGCTACCAGAGAACCATATTACCAACTATATTACTCTGGTAAGTCCATCATCTGGTGATATCCTGGGCAAAGACTCCTAGTGCCCGTGACAGAAACTATTTTAACCATACTATTGCCACAACACTAACAGCTTAGCTCATTAATTAGATCTGTAATAATCGATATACCGTATTTCCCCATGTATAAGACGCACCTTTTTCCCCCAAATTTTGGGTCTAAAAAAAAGATGCGTCTTATACACTGCAAGCACTACTTACCTTAATAAAGAAGTCGGCACCTGGATATCAGAGAGGAGTCCCCGCTAATTGGAACAGCGTGTACCCGCTGGCTGTATGGAACAGCGTGTCCCCGAACCGGAAGTCCTGCCGCGTAACCGGAAGTGGCGGGTCCGCCGGGCTGTTCCAACTCCAGCCCCTGGTCTCCACCGGAAACAGGCCACAATTTCTGTGATAGGCGCTCCGTGAAGTAAGGCACTTAGCTAGGAGCCACCAGGGCCAGGGGGGGACTCTCAGAAGGCGGGGGGCACCCGGCAATCTGGCAACCGCCAGGAGGGCAGCGTGTTCAGAGCATCAGATGACGCGGGACGTCCAGCCGGCAGTGGGAGACTCAGGAAGCAAACAAGTCACCAGCGAGTCCAGCAAGTGTTCTCCACTACCCAGGTGCTGATGGCCGATTGTAGTCTTAAATGTAAGGCAGAATATGAATCCTCTGAGTGGGAGAGCACAAATTACCGATATGCGACCATCCGATTGGTGTCTGATTGGCAAAAGGACCTGATACATGTTTTTTTTCATTTTAGGCCTCAAAATTAAGGTGCGTCTTATACATGGGTGCGTCTTATACATGGGGAAATACGGTAATCTCTACTTACCGTACATAGAATCTACTTTGCTAACATGGCAGGTCACTTTTAGACAAAATCACACTTAATTAATTATAACGCACCTGTGTGCTCGTAATGACGTGTCCGGCATACTCTCCGGCGTACTCACCAGCATTTAATTCACTAATTACAGTGGTAGTTAAAAATACCTTGCTTGCACTTGTGTGTTGTTGGGAGTTTCACAGTTCTGGGTAAGTAGACCGTAGATGGTCAAATTTTTCTTATTCTGTTTGCTGCTGTACCTTGCTCAGCACTCAGTATGTTTAAATATTTAGCTAGGTGTTGGAGAGCTAGAAATCTCAATTGCTGCTGAAAGGGCTTAATGTACTGTGCTAGTGGTTTTTATGTTGAAGGTTAGTGGAAAAGTGTTTGGTTAGCTGCAGAGTTTTAATCTTTAGGCCACTGTGTATACTTAGAGGCGGGACTGCATAGAGACCTCTAGAATGTAGTGAAATGAATAAATATTATCCCTTTTCATTGGTTAATTTTTTATCTGCTGACCCTCCCCCACAGATATCGGATCTGTCTGGCTTATTTTGTCCTCTGATCTCTGATTTGGATCTGTGTCATTTCAAGACAATCTTGTCTGTGTGTGTGGTAAGTAGAAACCAGATATTGTTTATTACATACCCCTTGTTAAAACACTTTGCAGTAAGACTGGCAATGCTGTGGTTTTATTTTTTTATTTATTTGTCTAATCACTTTGTTTGAAGTGTTTTTTTTTTTTACCCTACCTTAAAGACACATTAACACTCTGTATTTAGTGTTTCACTACCTTCACATTCTTATGCCACATCAATTGTAATATAGGTAATGTGATTTGTCAAAGGGTATATGGCGATGGTAAGTATCACGTTTGCAAGCACTTTGGTGGTGGTTCTATATGAATAGATGCTGTTTGGACAATCAATAGGTTTTGTTTTCCTAATGTTTTTTTTTCTAATATCCCACCTTCCACATTACTTCCATCTACTTATGGACTGTCCTTTTACACCAAAAAGCGAAAGGATGAATAACGACTACATTGTAAGTATTGGTTGTGTCATTTGTGGCAAAGTCAGACAATGCAAAGTGTAAACGTTTCACCTAAGTGCTGGTTTGTAAACTCTTCCTTTTGAAACACATACAGGCACTCCTGGAGTTGGACCACATTCTGTTTCACGAGGTGCCTGCTCCTCAGCCCCGTCCTAACCAGCAACTACAACAACGTCGCCGTCCGAGGGAGCGCATCTTCAGGCCACGTGTCAGCCTCTTTGGGATGCCAGATGCGGAGGTTGTCCGTCGCTATCGGCTTCCTCCACATCTGATCTTGGACACCCTGCGCATTGTGGAGCGTGACCTTGAGCCAATGCCCGTCATCCCGACAGCAGTAACGCCTTTGACCAAACTTGTGGTGGTACTGCACTTCTGTGTCACTGGTTCATTCCAGTGCACAGTCGGGGTCGCGGCAGGTATGTCCCAGGCGACTTTCAGCCGTGTGCTGGAGGTTGTCCTGAGGGCATTTATGTCACGGCTCCGGCAGTTTATCCATCTGCCACTCGATGAGGAGTCTCTTGTGCGGATCAAGCAGCAGTTTGCCACCATAGCTGACTTTGCGCACGTCATAGGGGCTGTAGATGGGACGCATGTGTATGAGTATTGCTTCGTTCATTCTGGATTACCTGCCGCGCGCTGCACCAACCTGATTACCGCTTCCACCCTCCAGTGGTCTCTCCTCCTGCCGGCCTTCAGCCGTTCAGGTATCCCTGCACGTCTCTCTGACAGCTTGCTCTCCTGAACCGCGGTATGCATACTTTCCATTGACTTTGCTTGTGTATTGCATATCCATCTGGACTGAGTTGTGTTCTCCTCCGGAGTCTCCTATCCACTGAAGCTATTGTTACCATTGACTTTGTTTCCTATTGCCTGGATAGTTATTGTGACTTTGTATACTTAAGCAGTGCTTGTCAGTTATCGTTGTATTGTGGATATCATCATGGGATCAAGTTCTGTGTGCCCCGTGTATACTCTGCTGTACAGTCATCTCCTTGTGCCCCTCCTCACATATATATAGCAGTGGTACAACTTGCTGACGCAGACCACTGACTCCTGTTCCCTGTGACACCAGTTTCAAGTATCCTCTCACATAAGCAGTGGTACAACTTGCTATACGCAGACCACTGACTTCCCTGTTACCTACCTTCATCTGGAATCCATTCCTTCACCTAGACAGCGGTACAACTTGCTATACGCAGATCGCTGACTCTCACTACCTCCTCGCTACTCCTGGACATTCCACCTCACTATAGCAGTGGTACAACTTGCTATACGCAGACCACTGACTTTCCTCACGTTCCCTTGTCCATCTGGTTCCTCGTGTACATTCATCTACTCATTACCAGTTGCTGCTAGTCATAGACTTTCCTCGAGCATTCTCTCACCATCTGCTGTTTCTCCTGTTCCGTTGTCACCCTGCTACCAGAGAACCATATTACCAACTATATTACTCTGGTAAGTCCATCATCTGGTGATATCCTGGGCAAAGACTCCTAGTGCCCGTGACAGTAAGATCAGGCCATGACAGACCCAGGTACGGAACCTACAGCTAAAGAGATGCTGCAGCATCTGGTTACCCGTATGGAACAACAGGATGCTCGCCAACAACTTTTGCTGCAATGTTACCAGGCGTTAGCCTCCCAAAGAACGTCTGTGCAAAATATCACAGCTACTGTTGATGCTCCTGTGCCTTCCTCCGTTTCCCCAATGCCATCCCAGGTGTCTACTGCTTCCACGCTTCACCTGCCTACTCCGTCAAAATATGATGGAGACCCCAAAACATGCAGGGGTTTTCTAAATCAATGCTCAGTTCATTTTGAGCTCCAACCTCACAATTTCTGTACTCATCGTTCCAGAGTGGCCTATCTCATTTCCTTGTTTTCCGGACAAGCTCTCGCATGGGCTTCCCCTCTGTGGGATAGAAATGATCCATTATTACAGGATAGTGCCAAATTTATTTCCACGTTTCGAAGTGTATTTGATGAACCTGGTCGTGTTATTTCCGCTGCATCCAGCATCCTCCGTCTACGTCAGGGTTCTCGTACAGTAGGCCAGTACGTCATTCAATTTCGGATATTAGCCTCTGAACTTCAGTGGAACACTGAGGCGTTAATTGCCGCCTTCTGGCAGGGGCTTTCTGATAAAATTAAAGATGCACTGACTACTCAAGAATTACCTACTTCTCTAGAAGATTTGATTTCTCTTTGCCACCGTGTAGACATGAGATTTCGTGAAAGAGAGTCTGAAAAAACAACTTCATTTAAAGCACCTCTTCGCTCAAGTCCTCAACTTCGCCCAGCTTCATCTCCGGTGATACCCATGGAGATAGGTCGCTCCAAATTAACTTCAGAGGAGAGGGACCGAAGAGTAAAAAATAGACTTTGTATCTATTGTGCTGATTCCACTCATACGCTCAATTCATGCCCTAAAAAATCGGTAAATGCCAGGCCCTAACCAGTTCTGGAGAGGTGAAGTTAGGGTCCCTGGAGTCCTCTCCATGTTCTACGAAATTAAAAGTTTGTGCTTTAGATGTTACAGTTTCCTTTGCTACCAAATCCTTTAAGTCCCAAGCACTTATTGACTCTGGAGCTGCAGGAAATTTTATTTCTAAATCCCTCGTGAATCAATGGTCCAATGGTCCAGTGATTACTTTGAAGACACCTATTACTGTGACTGCTATCGATGGATCACGCATTATTAATGGTCTCATCACCCAGAGTACGTCTCCAGTAACCCTTCAAATTGGTGTATTACACCAAGAAGAAATTTCATTTTTAATTCTTCCTGTTACTACCAGTCCGATTGTATTAGGCCTTCCATGGCTTCAACGTCACTCTCCCCAGATTGACTGGCACACTCCTCAAGTTACGTCTTGGAGGCCTGAATGTCATCATCGTTGCCTCTCTCAAGTCGTTCCTCTCAAAATACAGCAATCCTCCATTTCACCTTCCTCACCGGGACTTCCTCCTCAGTATGTTCTTTTGCTGATGTATTTGATAAAACTCAGTCTGAACGTCTTCCTCCTCATCGTTTGTGGGACTGTCCGATTGATCTTCAACCTGGCAAGACTCCTCCCAGGGGACGTGTGTATCCACTTTTGTTACCTGAAACTCAAGCTACATCTGAATACATCCAAGAGAATCTCCAGCGAGGATTTATTCGACCTTCTACCTCTCCCACTGGAGCCGGGTTTTTCTTCGTAAAAAAGAAGGATGGATCATTACGCCCCTGCATAGATTTCCGTGGACTTAATGCCATAACTATCAAAAATCGGTATCCCATTCCATTAATTACTGAGTTATTTGATCGTATCAAGGGAGCCCGGATCTTTACCAAGTTGGATCTTCGTGGTGCCTACAATTTAATTCGAATCAGGTCCGGTGACGAATGGAAGACAGCTTTCAACACCAGAGACGGGCATTATGAATATTTAGTAATGCCCTTCGGGTTATGTAATGCCCCCGCTGTTTTCCAGGGTTTCATTAATGAGATCTTCCGGGACTTGTTATATGTTTGTGTCGTCGTCTATCTGGACGACATATTGATTTTTTCGCAGGACCTGCCTTCTCATCATCAACATGTGGCAGAGGTCCTTTCCAGACTCCGGAAAAATTCATTTTTCTGCAAGTTAGAAAAATGTTCATTCGAGTTGCCCCAGATTCCATTTCTGGGATATATTGTCTCCGAAGTTGGTCTTCAGATGGATCCAGAAAAGGTGAATGCTGTGTTACATTGGCCTCAGCCAACTACTCTTCGTGCAATTCAGCGTTTTTTAGGTTTTGCCAATTACTATAGACGCTTCATTCAAGATTTTTCCTCGATTGCATCTCCTATTGTGGCCCTAACTCGTAAAGGGGCAATACTAAACAATGGTCCTCTGAGGCTCTTCAAGCCTTCCAGTTTCTCAAAGAGTCCTTCTCCTCTGCTCCTGTTCTTCGACAGCCTGATGTGACGCTTCCCTTCTTCCCAGAGGTCTAATGTTGGTTTAGGAGCCATTCTCTCCCAAAGATCAGAGCAACAAAAATTCCATCCTTGTGCCTTTTACTCTCGGGGTCTTCTGCCTGCGGAGAAGAATTATACCATCGGGGACAAGGAGTTGCTGGCTATAAAAGTAGCATTAGAGGAGTGGAGATACTTGTTGGAGGGAGCTCGTCATCCTGTGACAATTTTTACTGATCATAAAAATTTGTCATATTTACAGTCTGCTCAATGTTTGAATCCTCGTCAAGCAAGATGGTCTCTTTTCTTTTCTCGTTTTGAACTAATCATAACCTTCAAACCAGCTGCAAAAAATAGAAAAGCAGACGCTCTATCTCGAGCTTTTGTGACGTCCTCAGACGTTGAAGATGGTCCCAGCCACTCTATATTAGACCCCAAATGTGTTTCTCTGGCTGCTTCTTCCACTAAGGTGCTACCATTTGGGAGAACCCTCGTGCCTCCTGCTCTTAGGAAGAAAATCCTTTCGTGGTTTCACTCTTCTCGTTTTTCTGGACACTCTGGTGAACGCAAGACCTTTGAAGTTCTTTCTCGAAGTTACTGGTGGCCTTCTATGAGGAGAGATGTCAAAGATTTTGTGGCTGCATGTGAATTGTGTTCCAAGTTCAAGACTCCCCGCAGAACTCCAGCGGGTTTGCTTCAACCACTACCCATTCCGTCCAAGCCGTGGACCCATATTAGTATGGACTTTGTTACTGATCTTCCTCCTAGTAAAAACTGCAATACTATTTGGGTAGTGGTGGACAGATTTTCGAAGATGGCGCATTTCGTTCCTTTGACTGGTTTGCCTTCTTCTTCTACTCTGGCTGATTATTTCATCAAAGAAATCTTCCGTATTCATGGATGTCCTTCCGAGATTGTTTCAGATAGAGGAGTACAATTCGTTTCAAGATTCTGGCGGGCCCTCTGTAAGACCTTGGGTATCTGATTATCACTCTCATCCTCCTACCATCCTCAATCAAACGGACAAACCGAAAGGGTCAATCAAGATCTTGAGACTTTTATAAGGATGTTCTCTTCAGCCAACCAAGACAACTGGGTAGAATTGCTTCCATGGGCTGAATTCGCTCATAACAACATGTATCATGAGTCATCTTCTAAAACTCCATTCTTTGTGGTTTACGGTCACCATCCGTCTTTTCCGGAATTTCCTGCCCTCCCTCCCACCCAAGTTCCTGCTGTAGAGACTGTTTGTCAAACCTTCAAAAATATTTGGTGTTAGGTCAAAACCTGTTTAAAGAAGACATCTGCCAGATATAAGTATTTTGCAGATAAAAAGAGACGGGCTATTCCACCACTAAAAATCGGAGATCGTGTTTGGTTATCAACCAAAAATATTCGTTTGAAGGTCCCATCTATGAAGTTCGCTCCTCGTTTTATTGGTCCGTATAGGATCATTCAAGTGATAAATCCAGTTTGTTTCAAACTTCTACTTCCTAAGAACCTTCGTATTTCCAATGCCTTCCATGTGTCTTTGCTCAAACCTCTTATCATCAACCAATTCTCGGTCCCTCCTTCAGCACCTCGGCCAGTTCAAATTCATCAAGAGGAGGACTTTGAGATTACTCACATATTGGATGCAAAAATTTCGCGAGGAGTTCTTCGTTTCCTCGTTCATTGGAAGGGCTTGGGTCCTGAGGAGCGTTCATGGATCAAAGCAGAAGATCTCAACGCTCCAGCTCTTCTTAAGAAGTTTTATTCCAAGTTTCCGGACAAGCCCGGTTCCAGGTGTTCTGTGCCCACCTTTAAAAGGGGGGGTACTGTCATTCACCGGACTGTGAGTGCCACTTCCCGTGTATTCAGGAACCGTGGCCGTCCGCCATCCTGAGGGTCTGCGCATGTGCAGCCCTTTCAAACCTTCAGTACCTGTTGCTTTTAATTGATTGGATGATCAAGCAACCCTCCCTATTTAAACCTTCTGTGATCATCACCTGGTTGCCTGATCTTGGAGTCTCATTCCCCATGAGCCTCTGAAGGTGTTCCTGTGTTCCTCGTGTATTCAACTTCTACAGAGTTCCTGTTCACTTCAACTCTCCTGTGTTCATCGTGTCTGCACTCAGCTGATTCCTATCCGCTGCCTCCGTTACTTCTACAGAGTTCCTGCTCACTTCAACTCTCCTGTGTTCATCGTGTCTGCACTCAGCTGATTCCTATCCGCTGCCTCCGTTACTTCTACAGAGTTCCTGCTCACTTCTACTCTCCTGTGTTCATCGTGCCTGTACTCAGCTGATTCCTATCCGCTGCCTCCGTTACTACTACAGAGTTCCTGACCGTCTCTACTCTCCTGGGTTTATCGTGTCAGTACTCCGCTGCCTCCACCTCTACTACTGGATACCAGACAGCCTCAACTCTCCCGTGTTCTTCATGATTCCAGTTCCACTTACTACTGCTTCCTGAGTATTGCTTTGTTCATTCTGGATTACCTGCCATGCGCTGCACCAACCTGATTACCGCTTCCACCCTCCAGTGGTCTCTCCTCCTGCCGGCCTTCAGCCGTTCAGGTATCCCTGCACGTCTCTCTGACAGCCTGCTCTCCTGAACCGCGGTATGCATACTTTCCATTGACTTTGCTTGTGTATTGCATATCCATCTGGACTGAGTTGTGTTCTCCTCCGGAGTCTCCTATCCACTGAAGCTATTGTTACCATTGACTTTGTTTCCTATTGCCTGGATAGTTATTGTGACTTTGTATATTTAAGCAGTGCTTGTCAGTTATCGTTTTATTGTGGATATCATCGTGGGATCAAGTTCTGTGTGCCCCGTGTATACTCTGCTGTACAGTCATCTCCTCGTGCCCCTCCTCACATATATATAGCAGTGGTACAACTTGCTGACGCAGACCACTGACTCCTGTTCCCTGTGACACCAGTTTCAAGTATCCTCTCACATAAGCAGTGGTACAACTTGCTATACGCAGACCACTGACTTCCCTGTTACCTACCTTCACCTGGATTCCATTCCTTCACCTAGACAGCGGTACAACTTGCTATATGCAGACCGCTGACTCTCACTACCTCCTCGCTACTCCTGGACATTCCACCTCACTATAGCAGTGGTACAACTTGCTATACGCAGACCACTGACTTTCCTCACGTTCCCTTGTCCATCTGGTTCCTCGTGTACATTCATCTACTCATTACCAGTTGCTGCTAGTCATAGACTTTCCTCGAGCATTCTCTCACCATCTGCTGTTTCTCCTGTTCCGTTGTCACCCTGCTACCAGAGAACCATATTACCAACTATATTACTCTGGTAAGTCCATCATCTGGTGATATCCTGGGCAAAGACTCCTAGTGCCCGTGACAGAAACTATTTTAACCATAGTATTGCCACAACACTAACAGCTTAGCTCATTAATTAGATCTGTAATAATCGATATACCGTATTTCCCCATGTATAAGACGCACCTTTTTCCCCCAAATTTTGGGTCTAAAAAAAAGATGCGTCTTATACACAGCAAGCACTACTTACCTTAATGAAGAAGTCGGCACCTGGATGTCAGAGAGGAGTCCCCGCTAATTGGAACAGCGTGTACCCGCTGGCTGTATGGAACAGCGTGTCCCCGAACCGGAAGTCCTGCCGCGTAACCGGAAGTGGCGGGTCCGCCGGGCTGTTCCAACTCCAGCCCCTGGTCTCCACCGGAAACAGGCCACAATTTCTGTGATAGGCGCTCCGTGAAGTAAGGCACTTAGCTAGGAGCCACCAGGGCCAGGGGGGGACTCTCAGAAGGCGGGGGGCACCCGGCAATCTGGCAACCGCCAGGAGGGCAGCGTGTTCAGAGCATCAGATGACGCGGGACGTCCAGCCGGCAGTGGGAGACTCAGGAAGCAAACAAGTCACCAGCGAGTCCAGCAAGTGTTCTCCACTACCCAGGTGCTGATGGCCGATTGTAGTCTTAAATGTAAGGCAGAATATGAATCCTCTGAGTGGGAGAGCACAAATTACCGATATGCGACCATCCGATTGGTGTCTGATTGGCAAAAGGACCTGATACATGTTTTTTTTTCATTTTAGGCCTCAAAATTAAGGTGCGTCTTATACATGGGTGCGTCTTATACATGGGGAAATACGGTAATCTCTACTTACCGTACATAGAATCTACTTTGCTAACATGGCAGGTCACTTTTAGACAAAATCACACTTAATTAATTATAACGCACCTGTGTGCTCGTAATGACGTGTCCGGCATACTCTCCGGCGTACTCACCAGCATTTAATTCACTAATTACAGTGGTAGTTAAAAATACCTTGCTTGCACTTGTGTGTTGTTGGGAGTTTCACAGTTCTGGGTAAGTAGACCGTAGATGGTCAAATTTTTCTTATTCTGTTTGCTGCTGTACCTTGCTCAGCACTCAGTATGTTTAAATATTTAGCTAGGTGTTGGAGAGCTAGAAATCTCAATTGCTGCTGAAAGGGCTTAATGTACTGTGCTAGTGGTTTTTATGTTGAAGGTTAGTGGAAAAGTGTTTGGTTAGCTGCGGAGTTTTAATCTTTAGGCCACTGTGTATACTTAGAGGCGGGACTGCATAGAGACCTCTAGAATGTAGTGAAATTAATAAATATTATCCCTTTTCATTGGTTAATTTTTTATCTGCTGACCCTCCCCCACAGATATCGGATCTGTCTGGCTTATTTTGTCCTGTGATCTCTGATTTGGATCTGTGTCATTTCAAGACAATCTTGTCTGTGTGTGTGGTAAGTAGAAACCAGATATTGTTTATTACATACCCCTTGTTAAAACACTTTGCAGTAAGACTGGCAATGCTGTGGTTTTATTTTTTTATTTATTTGTCTAATCACTTTGTTTGAAGTGTTTTTTTTTTACCCTACCTTAAAGACACATTAACACTCTGTATTTAGTGTTTCACTACCTTCACATTCTTATGCCACATCAATTGTAATATAAGTAATGTGATTTGTCAAAGGGTATATGGCGATGGTAAGTATCACGTTTGCAAGCACTTTGGTGGTGGTTCTATATGAATAGATGCTGTTTGGACAATCAATAGGTTTTGTTTTCCTAATGTTTTTTTTTTTAATATCCCACCTTCCACATTACTTCCATCTACTTATGGACTGTCCTTTTACACCAAAAAGCGAAAGGATGAATAACGACTACATTGTAAGTATTGGTTGTGTCATTTGTGGCAAAGTCAGACAATGCAAAGTGTAAACGTTTCACCTAAGTGCTGGTTTGTAAACTCTTCCTTTTGAAACACATACAGGCACTCCTGGAGTTGGACCACATTCTGTTTCACGAGGTGCCTGCTCCTCAGCCCCGTCCTAACCAGCAACTACAACAACGTCGCCGTCCGAGGGAGCGCATCTTCAGGCCACGTGTCAGCCTCTTTGGGATGCCAGATGCGGAGGTTGTCCGTCGCTATCGGCTTCCTCCACATCTGATCTTGGACACCCTGCGCATTGTGGAGCGTGACCTTGAGCCAATGCCCGTCATCCCGACAGCAGTAACGCCTTTGACCAAACTTGTGGTGGTACTGCACTTCTGTGTCACTGGTTCATTCCAGTGCACAGTCGGGGTCGCGACAGGTATGTCCCAGGCGACTTTCAGCCGTGTGCTGGAGGTTGTCCTGAGGGCATTTATGTCACGGCTCCGGCAGTTTATCCATCTGCCACTCGATGAGGAGTCTCTTGTGCGGATCAAGCAGCAGTTTGCCACCATAGCTGACTTTGCGCACGTCATAGGGGCTGTAGATGGGACGCATGTGGCCCTGGTGCTGTTGAGTGGAGATGCTTCCGTTTTGATGAACCGGAAGCATTTCCACTCAATAAATGTCCAGGCCATATGTGACCCGTCTATCCTGTTTTGACCTGGTTGCGAAATGGGGTGGGAGTACCCATGACTCCTATGCGTTTCGTAACTCAGAGTTGTGGCCTAGATTACAACAGAGGCAAGGGGGTGTCAGACCACACAGAGATGCGTGGCTTCTTGGTAATTATGTGCAAATAATGGTTCTGCCAACTCTAAATTGTTAGTAATATTGTATGGGAAACCTAGATTTTTAAAATATAATATTGTACTTGAGATGTTACAGTTACCCAATGTGTTATATAGTGCATGTGCCTTGTATTGATAGTTTCCGCTACTATAGAGTGATTGAATCAATGTTTACAATAGTGAGATATATAATGGTAATGTAGGCCTATTATTGAAGCACACCTAGTAGCAAAGGGTATGTGTTCTGTGAATAGTGGACGCCGCCAGGTGTGTCATTATTAGTTCGATGTACATTGTCAATCTCCAATGTGGATTGAGCTTTGTTTTACAGCCATTAATAGACATGGCTAGTTTGCATAGGATGCTAATTATACAGTATTATGACTTTGTAACCTTACTATTTAGCCTAGAATGTAGTTTGCCCTCATATAGTAGAATGTTAACAATAAATTTCTTGCAGGTATAGTTGTACTCTTAAATGGTATTAATCTTGCTTTATTTGTCTTTCCTCTCTTCCTACATAGGAAACAATGCGTATCCCTCCTGCCCTTGGCTCCTCACTCCTATGTTGAACCCACACACAGAGCGGGTGGAGGCCTATAACTCGGTTCATAGGGCCACCAGATCGGTCATAGAAAGGGCCTTTGGGATTCTGAAGGTTAGGTTTAGATGCCTTGACCGGTCTGGTGGCGCCCTCATGTATGAGCCGAGGAAGGTGTGTAGGATCATCGCTCTGTGTGTGGTGTTCCATAATATTGCCATCAGGAGTGGGGCACCAGGGGTCATGGACGAAGTTGCTGGGGTGGACAAGGCGGAGGAGGAGGAGGCGGAGGAGGAAGATCTTGAAGACCCCCCTCGTGAAGCAGTGCGTGGCTCCAACTTCAGGAGCTATGTGGTGGAGACTTATTTTTGAGGTAATGTCTTTTTTTTAAATTTTAATATCTTCACATTTCAAATCTCTGTGGTCAAATCATGTGCAAGCTTAGTCAAGGTTAGATTATCTAAGGTATGGTAATTCAAAATGTGAATATGAATAGACATGGCCTGGTGTGATAGTGAAATGTCTAATATGTGTAATAATAGGAAAAATTCCATGCCACCCTGTATTTTACCTTTACAATGTGTGTCGAAAGTACAGATTCATGCCTCTAAGTTTTCCCTTAATGTCTTTTGCTAAATGCACCTTAATGGGTTAGATTTCATCTACAGCCTAATGTGGCAACATAATTGACGTTTGGTTTAAATGTTTGCTACAGTTTGAACAGTCCAGACTTTGCACACTTGATGCTTGTATTAGGTAAGGCACAAAAGGTGCTAATGGTCTAGTATGTATAATGTCCCCTAGTGTCAAAATGGCGTAGCAAAATAGTTTGTTAGAGAATGTACCCTAACTCTGCTCATTTAGCCATGTGAGGTTTATAGGTTATTGATCAGCACATATAGTGTGGAGAAGTGCTAATTTCTCACACTTTGTTTTTTTTTCTTATATCTACAGGCTTTCTAGTACACTTGGCCTGCAGTGCTGGCCTTTGCACCATTGCACTTTCCTTTTGATTTGGTGGATGTTGCCATGGTGAAGGGTGTTGACAAATGTAAGTAGTATAGTGTTATCACCACTAAAATGTGAGTGTCCAGTGCGTGTGCTCAATACAATAATGCCGTTACTAAGCCTGGAATGTGTGGGTGTGCAAACAAAACATATGGCCATATGCTAGCTATGTTACATATGGGTTTGGGGTTTGTAATCATGTCAAATAGTACAATCTGAATCCAAGATATAGCTCAAACACACAAGCCATTACTAGACACTATTGTGTAGAATATTACCTGCTTTTTTACACATTTCAATACAGTGATCAACCTCTTGATGAACAAGTCATCAACTAGATACCTAAATGCAAATTAGGTGTGAGCTAATATTGCCATATTAAATGTTTGATTCTCATTCAACAGGGCGCGTTGCCGTGGATTTTGAAGTAGTGCAATTCATGTCTCACTACATGTTGAAGTATTTCTCCAGAGCACCAAGGCTGCTTATGTCTTTCTTCAGTCTGGTCAGATTGTCATCTCTTCATCCAAGGAACTGTGCCACACACAGACCATTAACTTCTTTGCTATGTCTCAGGCCAAGTGCAGAAACAGTTCAAGCTGGTGTGCGTTTTGGAGTAGTGCAATTCGTGTCTCACTACATGTTGAAGTATTTCTCCAGAGCTCCAAGGCTGCTTATGTCTCTCTTCAGTCTGGCTAGATTGTCATCTCTTCATCCAAGGAACTTTGCCACACACAGACCATTAACTTCTTTGCTATGTTTTTGTTAGCACGTTTGGATTCATATATGTAATAAATATATCCTGTGCTGCAAATGTCACTATAGTGCAGTGAATCCTCTTTGAATACACATAAATCCATGTGTAGTGCTTTCATAACTATTGTGGGACAGGTGTACTTTGAAAAGATATTAAATTAATGTGTGGTTCTTTTGTCCTTTGCCATAGACACACCATAGCCTACACACACACTCTATGGTGTTAATGTTGAGTTATAGAAAATGAGGTTAGTTTGGAGGTTTGTATGTGTGTTTGGTTGCTTACTAGTAAATTTCTTGTACACTTTCAGCTTTTAGAGGGAACATGGTATGTGCCTAGCAATATAGGCACTCCAAAAAGTGAAACGTATACAAATAATGCTAAAATGTTAGCGGCGTTACGTCAAACACTACCAACTTTTGGCCCATGGCCAAACAGGATAACAATCTTCTTCTCTTGTGCTAGTGGCACTTTGTTTACAAGTGGCCCAACACCCACATGGCAGACACAAACCCCACACTAACAATCATGGGAAATGCGTTAGTGCCCTAAGCTAGTGGAGTCTTGCTACAAGGCCATATTAACATTATGTGTAATCCACCTTTGGGTCAGCAAATAATCCAGTCTCCACCCGTTTCATGGTGTATTTACAATGTTTAATTGTTGTGTTAAGTAATACTTCACCTAGTTTGCTCATTGGTCCAGGCAGCGAAATTTTAGTTTACAGCCAACACAGATACTCCACATTAGCACTAGTTACATTAGTCTGATTACACACATTGTTAGCCAGCAGTCACTTGACATGTTTGGTGCCCCTGACAATGTATGTTTCCAATGTTATTGTGGTGTATAAATGTGTAATTGTTTGTCAATACATTTTTCAGGTAGAGGCACATTCCAGCTGGGTTTGTATACAAATCATATATCTGTGTGTGTGTAAATAGTAAATTGTGTTCGTTTGTGGCATAATACCAGCTATGTCTGCTTAAACATGCTAGTAAATGTAAACACTCATTTACAGCTCTTGCATTTGGCCATGGCTTGGGCAAGGGAACTACAAATCCAAAAGGTACAAATTACTTGCCTTTAGGACGATGGGTCCATGTTGTAAATCATTTATGAACACCATCTAATCTAAGAGTGTCTGCCCGAGCACAGTCATTTGATGGTTTAATGTCTGGTTGATATTGTTGATGTTTAAATTGTTATGTGAGCCATCCTCTTTATTTGGTTTATAGATGGTGATCGTGTGCAATGGGTACCTGTGTCTGTATGTACAATAAATCACAACATACCAAACTACCAATTATAATATGTTGGCCGTTATGTAAAATAGCTTGCCCTTGATTAAATGTTTTCAAAAACTGTACGGGAGATAAAACCGAGTGACGTGGGCACTCTAACAATGAATGAATTACAGTGTTCATAAGTAAAGAAACTCTAAGGTCAGTTTGGTAAAATAAGGTATTCAGGCTTCCAGATTGGTTAAAACTGTCATGGATTGGGGGGATCAGACCATAGAGTTTAGAGAAATCATTACTGAATGGAGCCATTTGGGTGACAAACTACCTCTTGGACATCCATCACTAGGTGATGTGGATAATGTGGGGTCTACTTACTTGGATTACAGAGTGTGCTTCTTTGCCAGAGGAATCCATATCTAAACTGCCATGTTTTTAGTTTCCTTCTTACATGAGCAGGACTGAATCAGAACCTAGCAGCCTGGATGATCTTCCTGCTCATGTTTTTGCTGATTGTCGAATATAGCAGGGGAATGAGTAGTCTGGAAATGTGGACAGAAACACTGCATTTGTAATGCAGCCAGGAACACTGGAGCCAAGAACTAGCCTCTAGAGAGAAGTGTGTTGTTCTGGCAATGAACAGATCACAGCAGCAGGTTTAAATAGGGTGTCCCAAACAACTATTGGCTGATCAGTTCATGTGATCACAGCTGCAGAATCTGGTTGGTCTGGAATGATCACCTGACTGCATCCAAGATGCCCGCGCCCATGCAGCAGAACAAACAGTGTGTGTTTGTTTACAAACGGAGGTGTTGAGGCCGGGAATGTTGCAGATGACCAGAAGGGACCCAGGTAGCCATGATATGACAGCGGCGGATGGAGTAAATGCGGCTAAGATCCCGATTTGAGACACAAACTATATGTGCTTAGTGCAATGAGGACATGAAGTAACATTTACACAAGCGTTACGCTAAAGGGCGACCGGTGTACCAACACACTGTGCATTAGCACTATTCTTAAAGGCAAATGCCTTATTAGATATTTTGAAATTGGCGAGAATCCTAACGGTACAGATTAGTAGGTAACAATAATTGACCTGTGGCATAATGTCCAAAATTGTAAGGAGTCCATACGTGCTGAGAGAACCAATCACAGCGCAGAATACTGTAGAGGCTAATTTTGTTTGACCAAATGAGAGCCAGCATATTCTCCAGACGTGAGCTCCGTGTCCTCACCGAGGGCATGGATAATGTGCCCTCAGGGCGATATATTTCGAACGAGGTTAAGCTGCGGGCATACCAGCGTATCCGCAGACACCTCTGTCTGCGCTATCACATATCGCGCACCATCGTCCAGCTCCAGCGGCGCTGGAGCGATCTCCGCAGGCGTCAGTCCCAGCTGCTGGATGAACTGCGTCAGGAGATACGAATAAGTGAGTTCTCTATTAATCGCCAAAACCATGTGTACACATATATCTGTGCGATATGTTTGAAAATATGTTCAGCCTAATTACCTGACATGGCCTACATAACAATGTGCAAGCACACTATAAAGGTCATTCCCTTCCAGTGCACACAAAATGCTTTGTCTCCTGTCTCCTACATTTGTCTGCTGTCAATTTACTGTCCTAAATGTTTTTGAGAGAAACTTCAGAACATTAAGGGTGGTTTTTGGAATCAGGCTTTCCAACTCTAGACCCGAGTGCTGTAACTTGCTGACGTGTTACCTTCAAAACAGATTTGAGTGTCAGATATATTGGGCAAACATTTTTAATGCAGGTTTGTAAACCCAAACACCTTAGCATTGTTGTAAAATTATTTGGAGGTCCTATAAGGTACAAACAGATTACATACTTTACTAAATCTAGCTCATCAATCATTATTTAACTTCCTATTTACAATGTGAGGTAGTCTCAACAAAGGAGGATTCCAAAAGTATACACAACATTAAAAGTATAATTTTAACGCCTACTCCTTCTCCTAAACCCACATTACTCGCCAAGTAGTATGTTTGGGGAGTGTGGTAGACAACACATGCAAGTATGGAGCAAACCGCCAAACTCCACACAGATGAAACAATAATCTAGACTTTAACTCATGACCCCAGTGCTCTGAGAGCAAAGTGATGACCACTAGGCCACTGAGATATTCCACATCTGTATGTAAAAAAAACACATTTGTGACAGATCATGTGAACTGCTTTGTGTTCATCATGTTTAACTCCTTGCTTTGGTAGTAGTTAATATTTGTGTCTGCTGGCAATGCAACGTTTATTAAACATGTATGATCACCTGATTGTCATAATACTATCGGTTTATTAAGCTGGTCAATGTGTTAACATTACCCTTTTTTATTTGTTTTCCCTTCTTTCCAACAGACCGGGCACGCTGGGAACGCCGGCAACGCCGACAGGCGGTGGTGGAGGCGCAGGAAGTGGCAGCGGAGGAGGAGGAGGAGGTGGAGGAGGTCTCCGATGTCTCTGACCAGCAGCGCCAGCCGCAGCCACAGGAGGAGCAGGAGGAGGAGGCGGTGGGGTGCCGGTGCCGGTGGCAGTGGCAGTGGCAGCGGAGGAGGAGGAGGTCTCCGACGTCTCTGACCAGCAGCGCCAGCCGCAGTCACAGGAGGGGCAGGAGGAGGCCAAATTGTGGAGGACCTGGAAGGCCTCCACGGGCATATAGGCCAAATTTTTGCCAATGTCCGTTTTAAATTGGCCTACTGGGCCTCATTTATGTCTTGATGTATTTATTTTGTTTTTTTGTATTGTATGGGTTAATTTTTATGTAAATAGTTGAAAATCATTGTTTCCTTTTAAAAATATCTAAGTTTATACAAAAAAAAACCTTGGTGTGTGTATCTTTATTCATCTTATTACACAACATGTGGGTGTAAGGATAAAAGAGAATATATATAATAATCGGAAAAGAGTAAGGAAGAAAGATGATTTGCTTATAACATCATTTCTATAGCACTAAAAGATTTATTTAGCTGTTTGCATGTACTCCAAAATGAACATGTGCCCTCCACGAACAAGCCACCCCTATAAGAGGTATTGCATCTGTAGGCCCTGTGTGCAAAATAAATTCTCCAAAGTCAAATGCCCTAGCTAGTTACCAATTCCCCCAAATACATATGTCATTGTAGTGATAGTCCAAGGTTACGTTCAAGTATCAGAGCAAAGCCAGTCACACATTGAAGAGAACCTCGAAAGTGTACCCAGAAGTGGCGTAAATGGTGTAAGGCAGAAGTGCAAGCGAAGCAAAGGACCATGGTACTGGAGTGTGGTGAGCGTTCAGTTTGGATAATGCAGAGTACATGACATAACGTGTACGCCGTGGATCCAGATTAAAGTCGGTTTGCAGGCAATGTTGCATTTAACTCAAAGGAGGCTGAGCCCTACAAACCCCCCCTCTTAGTCCATTCATAGTAATAAATGTCAGCATGCACATAATAATGTGCATGTGATGTAGGAGGCCTGAGGCTTTTCTAAAGTTCACCCCAAAAAATACTTTTGTTACAATACAGGAGACATATGAGGGCATTTTTTAGAATGTGGTTGAGCGTGTATAACAAATCCAACTAAAAAAATAAAACCATTGTGTGAAGTTCCTGCGTTTCTTGTTAGCATAGTGATTCCAGTGCACACAATTGTTGTGGGTGTGCTTGGTATTTGAACTCATGGCTGCTGTGAGTCCAAAGTGCTAACCAGTGAGCTACCTGTGAGATGGGTATTTTGTGAGCAATTTGTGTGAATAATGAAGAGCGTTTCGCTGTATGCTTAGTCGTGGCAAAACAAAGACTAAACTGACAGGTGTTAAATGCCGTCAGTATGGGATTCCAGTGTGACGTTACAAATTGTTCTCAAATCACATCAGCGATGGTTTTACTGGCATCAGAAATATGCAATCAGGACACTGATCCGTTCTGGTGACTCCTCCTACAAACTACCTAATTGGTTTTGCCGTTTCCATGACAACCGTTGTAACGGCAATAAATAAAACACTTGTCAGATGTAAAATTAAGACATCAATAGTCACAATGTATTGGATTTGTAGTAGAACAGAAACTGAGTCTAGATATCATTTAATTAAATCTATTACAGATCGATTTCTAAGGATGACGATTCCTACATCCTTCTCATAATACACAGAAACACAGTAACATATCGTTAAATATTGACAATTCCAGACTCACCACTATACCATAAAAGTTGTTATGTAAGTCTCTTAAGCTTTAGTATATTATACGATGGAAATGGACAATACACAATCACTCGATTTCCGAGTTAGGACTCCTCCTCCTCTCGTCTAATTGTTTCTTTGTTGCCAAGGTAATAGCAAACACAAACACCAATACAAGTGCGAATACACATGTTTTCTTCAGGATACTGCAACTGTTCGACATTGTATTCTCTATATTCTGGAATGGTACAGCTGTACCGCAAAGATATCTTTAATCTCATAGACGTTAATTTAGTTGTAGATCAAAATAGGCAATATAAACATACACTGTCTTTTTCATTGCATTGGCTTAATTGTAAGCATAAAGCAAAACATTTTATGCAAGGATGATTAAAATCCGGATCCAAGCTTCTCCTGCAGTGGCATTATAGATGGTAGATTTATAAGGTAATTCTTGATGTATATTCCTTATAAGAAAATGGATTTCCCTATTATAATCTGGCTGAGATTTGATATAACCAGCCTCATTCTTCATCTTCTGGATATTACTTAATGCCTGATCCTCTATAGCCTCATTATATGATCAGTTGTTTAGGTAATATATCACCTATTAAAAGGGGAATATAGGGTAACTACAAATAATCTCTCTGTTTATATAAATTTCAATGTCATGTCGTGAATTTGTTCAACAAGTGATAATTTAAGTGGTTATATTGTTGTGTGTATAAAGAACCTGGGTTCTATTGTCATAAAATTCCCAAATTATAAAGGGTAATAAAATTGTTATTGTTGACAAACAATTGAAAATTAGGTTTAACATTACAAAAAAACAGGGTGATAAAAATATATAGTGATAAAAATATAATAAGGGACCAATAATTGGACCAATAGTGATCAATCCACATTAAAGTGTTATACTTATATTAATATACTGTGTGTGTAAGAAGGGGTGGCCCTGTTATACTGTATGGGTGTGTGTAAGAAGGAGGGGCCCTGCTATACAGTATGGGTGTGTGTAAGAAGGGGGGGCCCTGCTATACAGTGTGTGAGAGATAGGGGGGCAAGCTATACTGTATGTGTGTGATTGAATGTGGGGGGCCCTGCTATACTGTGTGTGTGCGCGATTGATTGAAAGTGGGGGGCCTGCTATGCTGTGTGTGAGATTGAAAGTGGGGCTCCTGCTATGCTCTGTGTGTGTGTGTGTGTGAGTGAAGGGGAGGCTGCTATACTGTGTGTGAGAGAAGGGGAGGCTGCTATAACATATCTTACAATTACAAACTTTTAAAGAGTGCAAGAAAATATACCTCTCAATACAAATAAAGTCCACTACAAATCCACACTAGTAAACTCCACTATAAACTCTTAACCAAGTTCAAGAGTGCATGAATCAGTCTTTTATAGTGGTTTGTAATGAGACAAGTGTATGCAGGTGTACGGGCCACTGTAGGATCAGATAGCAAGATATGCAGCTGGGTCTATGCAATGCTGTTTACAAGTATCTCTTGGTTGTTTGTATACTGATAACTATAATGTTTCAGTTTATTTAAGATTGCAATTCATTTGAGATGCATTTGCATCAACATTCTTATTTTTTGTTTTTGAAATTACATGATACTTCATGCCGGAGTCACGGGCACTAGGAGTCTTTGCCCAGGATATCACCAGATGATGGACTTACCAGAGTAATATAGTTGGTAATATGGTTCTCTGGTAGCAGGGTGACAACGGAACAGGAGAAACAGCAGATGATGAGAGAATGCTCGAGGAAAGTCTATGACTAGCAGCAACTGGTAATGAGTAGATGAATGTACACGAGGAACCAGATGGACAAGGGAATGTGAGGAAAGTCAGTGGTCTGCGTATAGCAAGTTGTACCACTGCTATAGTGAGGTGGAATGTCCAGGAGTAGCGAGGAGGTAGTGAGAGTCAGCGGTCTGCGTATAGCAAGTTGTACCACTGTCTAGGTGAAGGAATGGAATCCAGGTGAAGGTAGGTAACAGGGAAGTCAGTGGTCTGCGTATAGCAAGTTGTACCACTGCTTATGTGAGAGGATACTTGAAACTGGTGTCACAGGGAACAGGAGTCAGTGGTCTGCGTCAGCAAGTTGTACCACTGCTATATAAATGTGAGGAGGGGCACGAGGAGATGAATGTAAAGCAGAGTATACACGGGGCACACAGAACTTAATCCCACGATGATATCCACAATACAACGATAACTGACAAGCAATGCTAAGTATACAAAGTCACAATAACTATCCAGGCAATAGGAAACAAAGTCAATGGTAACAATAGCTTCAGTGGATAGGAGGCTCCGGAGGAGAACACAACTCAGTCCAGATGGATATGCAATACACAAGCACAGTCAATGGAAAGTATGCATACCGCGGTTCAGGAGAGCAGGCTGTCAGAGAGACGTGCAGGGATACCTGAACGGCTGAAGGCCGGCAGGAGGAGAGACCACTGGAGGGTGGAAGCGGTAATCAGGTTGGTGCAGCGCACGGCAGGTAATCCAGAATGAACGAAGCAATACTCAGGATGCAGCAGTAAGTGGAACTGGAAACATGAAGAACACGGGAGAGTTGAGGCTGTCTGGTATCCAGTAGTAGAGGTGGAGGCAGCGGAGCGCTGACACGATAAACCCAGGAGAGTAGAGACGATCAGGAACTCTGTAGTAGTAACGGAGGCAGCGGATAGGAATCAGCTGAGTGCAGGCACGATGAACACAGGAGAGTTGAAGTGAGCAGGAACTCTGTAGAAGTAACGGAGGCAGCAGATAGGAATCAGCTGAGTGTAGACACGATGAACACAGGAGAGTTGAAGTGAGCAGGAACTCTGTAGAAGTAACGGAGGCAGCGGATAGGAATCAGCTGAGTGTAGACACGATGAACACAGGAGAGTTGAAGTGAGCAGGAACTCTGTAGAAGTAACGGAGGCAGCGGATAGGAATCAGCTGAGTGCAGGCACGATGAACACAGGAGAGTTGAAGTGGTCTGGAAACCACAATAGCAGTAAACAGGAATCAGCAGGAGCTGAATACACGAGGAACACAGGAACACCTTCAGAGGCTCATGGGGAATGAGACTCCAAGATCAGGCAACCAGGTAATGATCACAGGTGGTTTAAATAGGGAGGGTTGCCTGATCATCCAATCAATTAAAAGGAACAGATACCGAAGGTTTGAAAGGGCTGCACATGCGCAGACCCACAGGATGGCGGACGGCCACGGTTCCTGAATACACGGGAAGTGGCACTCACAGTCCGGTGAGTGACAGTACCCCCCCTTTTAAAGGTGGGCACAGAACACCTGGAACCGGGTTTGTCCGGAAACTTGGAATAAAACTTCTTAAGAAGAGCTGGAGCGTTGAGATCTTCTGCTTTGATCCATGAACGCTCCTCAGGACCAAAGCCCTTCCAATGAACGAGGAAACGAAGAACTCCTCGCGAAATTTTTGCATCCAATATGTGAGTAATCTCAAAGTCCTCCTCTTGATGAATTTGAACTGGCCGAGGTGCTGAAGAAGGGACCGAGAAACGGTTGATGATAAGAGGTTTGAGCAAAGACACATGGAAGGCATTGGAAATACGAAGGTTCTTAGGAAGTAGAAGTTTGAAACAAACTGGATTTATCACTTGAATGATCCTATATGGACCAATAAAACGAGGAGCGAACTTCATAGATGGGACCTTCAAACGAATATTCTTGGTTGATAACCAAACACGATCTCCGATTTTCAGTGGTGGAATAGCACGTCTCTTTTTATCTGCAATAGACTTATATCTGGCAGATGTCTTCTTTAAACAGGTTTTCACCTGAGACCAAATATTTTTGAAGGTTTGACAAACAGTCTCTACAGCAGGAACTTGGGCGGGAGGGAGGGCAGGAAATTCTGGCAAAGACGGATGGTGACCGTAAACCACAAAGAATGGAGTTTTAGAAGATGACTCATGATACATGTTGTTATGAGCGAATTCAGCCCATGGAAGCAATTCTACCCAGTTGTCTTGGTTGGCTGAAGAAAACATCCTTATAAAAGTCTCAAGATCTTGATTGACCCTTTCGGTTTGTCCGTTTGATTGAGGATGGTAGGAGGATGAGAGTGATAATCAGATACCCAAGGTCTTACAGAGGGCCCGCCAGATTCTGGAAACGAATTGTACTCCTCTATCTGAAAGAATCTCGGAAGGACATCCATGAATACGGAAGATTTCTTTGATGAAATAATCAGCCAGAGTAGAAGAAGAAGGCAAACCAGTCAAAGGAACGAAATGCGCCATCTTCGAAAATCTGTCCAAAACGAGAAAAGAAAAGAGACCATCTTGCTTGACAAGGATTCAAACATTGAGCAGACTGTAAATATGACAAATTTTTATGATCAGTAAAAATTGTCACAGGATGACGAGCTCCCTCCAACCAGTATCTCCACTCCTCTAATGCTACTTTTATAGCCAGCAACTCCTTGTCCCCGATGGTATAATTCTTCTCCGCAGGCAGAAGACCCCGAGAGTAAAAGGCACAAGGATGGAATTTTTGTTGCTCTGATCTTTGGGAGAGAATGGCTCCTAAACCAACATTAGAGGCATCTACCTCTAGGAAGAAGGGAAGCGTCACATCAGGCTGTCGAAGAACAGGAGCATAGGAGAAGGACTCTTTGAGAAACTGGAAGGCTTGAAGAGCCTCAGAGGACCGATTGTTTAGTATTGGCCCCTTTACGAGTCAGGGCCACAATAGGAGATGCAATCGAGGAAAAATCTTGAATGAAGCATCTATAGTAATTGGCAAAACCTAAAAAACGCTGAATTGCACGAAGAGTAGTTGGCTGAGGCCAATGTAACACAGCATTCACCTTTTCTGGATCCATCTGAAGACCAACTCCGGAGACAATATATCCCAGATATGGAATCTGGGGCAACTCGAATGAACATTTTTCTAACTTGCAGAATAATGAATTTTTCCGGAGTCTGGAAAGGACCTCTGCCACATGTTGATGATGAGAAGGCAGGTCCTGCGAAAAGGTCAATATGTCGTCCAGATAGACGACGACACAAACATATAACAAGTCCCGCAAGATCTCATTAATGAAACCCTGGAAAACAGCGGGGGCATTACATAATGCCCATCTCTGGTGTTGAAAGCTGTCTTCCATTCGTCATCGGACCTGATTCGAATTAAATTGTAGGCACCACGAAGATCCAACTTGGTAAAGATCCGGGCTCCCTTGATACGATCAAATAACTCAGTAATTCGTGGAATGGGATACCGATTTTTGATAGTTATGGCATTAAGTCCACGGAAATCTATGCAGGGGCGTAATGATCCATCCTTCTTTTTTACGAAGAAAAACCCGGCTCCAGCGGGAGAGGTAGAAGGTCGAATAAATCCTCGCTGGAGATTCTCTTGGATGTATTCAGATGTAGCTTGAGTTTCAGGTAACGAAATTGGATACACACGTCCCCTGGGGGGAGTCTTGCCAGGTTGAAGATCAATCGGACAGTCCCACGAACGATGAGAAGGAAGACGTTCAGACTGAGTTTTATCAAATACATCGGCAAAAGAAGCATACTGTGGAGGAAGTCCCGGTGAGGAAGGTGAAATGGAGGATTGCTGTATTTTGAGAGGAACGACTTGAGAGAGGCAACGATGATGACATTCAGGCCCCCAAGACGTAACTCGAGGAGTGTGCCAGTCGATCTGAGGAGAGTGACGTTGAAGCCATGGAAGGCCTAATACAATCGGACTGGTAGTAACAGGAAGAATGAAAAATGAAATTTCTTCTTGGTGTAATACACCAATTTGAAGGGTTACTGGAGACGTACTCTGGGTGATGAGACCATTAATAATACGTGATCCATCGATAGCAGTCACAGTAATAGGTGTCTTCAAAGTAATCACTGGTAGGGACCGTTGATTCACGAGGGATTTAGAAATAAAATTTCCTGCAGCTCCAGAGTCAATAAGTGCTTGGGACTTAAAGGATTTGGTAGCAAAGGAAACTGTAACATCAAAAGCACAAACTTTTAATTTCGTAGAACATGGAGAGGACTCCAGGGACCCTAACTTCACCTCTCCAGAACTGGTTAGGGCCTGGCATTTACCGATTTTTTTAGGGCATGAATTGAGCATATGAGTGGAATCAGCACAATAGATACAAAGTCTATTTTTTACTCTTCGGTCCCTCTCCTCTGAAGTTAATTTGGAGCGACCTATCTCCATGGGTATCACCGGAGATGAAGCTGGGCGAAGTTGAGGACTTGAGCGAAGAGGTGCTTTAAATGAAGTTGTTTTTTCAGACTCTCTTTCACGAAATCTCATGTCTACACGGTGGCAAAGAGAAATCAAATCTTCTAGAGAAGTAGGTAATTCTTGAGTAGTCAGTGCATCTTTAATTTTATCAGAAAGCCCCTGCCAGAAGGCGGCAATTAACGCTTCAGTGTTCCACTGAAGTTCAGAGGCTAATATCCGAAATTGAATGACGTACTGGCCTACTGTACGAGAACCCTGACGTAGACGGAGGATGCTGGATGCAGCGGAAATAACACGACCAGGTTCATCAAATACACTTCGAAACGTGGAAATAAATTTGGCACTATCCTGTAATAATGGATCATTTCTTTCCCACAGAGGGGAAGCCCATGCGAGAGCTTGTCCGGAAAACAAGGAAATGAGATAGGCCACTCTGGAACGATGAGTAGAGAAATTGTGAGGTTGGAGCTTAAAATGAACTGAGCATTGATTTAGAAAACCCCTGCATGTTTTGGGGTCTCCATCATATTTTGACGGAGTAGGCAGGTGAAGCGTGGAAGCAGTAGACACCTGGGATGGCACTGGGGAAACGGAGGAAGGCACAGGAGCATCTACAGTAGCTGTGATATTTTGCACAGACGTTCCTTGGGAGGCTAACGCCTGGTAACATTGCAGCAAAAGTTGTTGGCGAACATCCTGTTGTTCCACACGGGTAACCAGATGCTGCAGCATCTCTTTAGCTGTAGGTTCCGCACCTGGGTCTGTCATGTGCCTGATCTTACTGTCACGGGCACTAGGAGTCTTTGCCCAGGATATCACCAGATGATGGACTTACCAGAGTAATATAGTTGGTAATATGGTTCTCTGGTAGCAGGGTGACAACGGAACAGGAGAAACAGCAGATGGTGAGAGAATGCTCGAGGAAAGTCTATGACTAGCAGCAACTGGTAATGAGTAGATGAAGATACACGAGGAACCAGATGGACAAGGGAACGTGAGGAAAGTCAGTGGTCTGCGTATAGCAAGTTGTACCACTGCTATAGTGAGGTGGAATGTCCAGGAGTAGCGAGGAGGTAGTGAGAGTCAGCGGTCTGCGTATAGCAAGTTGTACCGCTGTCTAGGTGAAGGAATGGAATCCAGGTGAAGGTAGATAACAGGGAAGTCAGTGGTCTGCGTATAGCAAGTTGTACCCCTGCTTATGTGAGAGGATACTTGAAACTGGTGTCACAGTGAACAGGAGTCAGTGGTCTGCGTCAGCAAGTTGTACCACTGCTATATATATGTGAGGAGGGGCACGAGGAGATGAATGTAAAGCAGAGTATACATGGGGCACACAGAACTTGATCCCACGATGATATCCACAATACAACGATAACTGACAAGCACTGCTAAGTATACAAAGTCCCAATAACTATCCAGGTAATAGGAAACAAAGTCAATGGTAACAATAGCTTCAGTGGATAGGAGGCTCCGGAGGAGAACACAACTCAGTCCAGATGGATATGCAATACACAAGCACAGTCAATGGAAAGTATGCATACCGCGGTTCAGGAGAGCAGGCTGTCAGAGAGACGTGCAGGGATACCTGAACGGCTGAAGGCCGGCAGGAGGAGAGACCACTGGAGGGTGGAAGCGGTAATCAGATTGGTGCAGCGCACGGCAGGTAATCCAGAATGAACGAAGCAATACTCAGGAAGCAGTAGTAAGTGGAACTGGAAACATGAAGAACACGGGAGAGTTGAGGCTGTCTGGTATCCAGTAGTAGAGGTGGAGGCAGCGGAGCGCTGACACGATAAACCCAGGAGAGTAGAGACGATCAGGAACTCTGTAGTAGTAACGGAGGCAGCGGATAGGAATCAGCTGAGTGCAGGCACGATGAACACAGGAGAGTTGAAGTGAGCAGGAACTCTGCAGAAGTAACGGAGGCAGCGGATAGGAATCAGCTGAGTGTAGACACGATGAACACAGGAGAGTTGAAGTGAGCAGGAACTCTGTAGAAGTAACGGAGGCAGCGGATAGGAATCAGCTGAGTGCAGGCACGATGAACACAGGAGAGTTGAAGTGGTCTGGAAACCACAATAGCAGTAAACAGGAATCAGCAGGAGCTGAATACACGAGGAACACAGGAACACCTTCAGAGGCTCATGGGGAATGAGACTCCAAGATCAGGCAACCAGGTAATGATTACAGGTGGTTTAAATAGGGAGGGTTGCCTGATCATCCAATCAATTAAAAGTAACAGGTACTGAAGGTTTGAAAGGGCTGCACATGCGCAGACCCTCAGGATGGCGGACGGCCACGTTTCCTGAATACACGGGAAGTGGCACTCACAGTCCGGTGAGTGACAGCCGGTGAATAAGCAGGTGTGTCCAATTGTTCATTTAATTTATCTCATTAACACTTTATGTTGCCACTAGTGCCTGTGTTGTGTTCTATGTTTGTTTTGAGCACTATGATGTGTTCCATATGTGATATCTAGCATTTATATCACGTGCAGCCATGGTGCATTGTTGTGCTTGTCGTTGTAGTCTATATAATGTATGCATTTGTCCATCTGCATGTTGTCTTAGTGGTTAGCCACTCCACCTCCCAACAGTGGGGTTATGAGTTCAAATCCTGAGTTACGGCCACTGTGTGGAGTTTTTATATTCACCCCGTGTTTCTGCGGGTTTCCTCCTTTGTGCCACTTATAGAATTGTATGCTAGGATTTGTTTTTTTCTTCCTTTGTTTATACTGAGTATTGCAACGTCTATGTTTATTTATGCTTGTGAATTATTAGCCGTTGAATTAACATCAACATTTTTTCCCAAAACAAAATTACAGGTGACACATCCTTCAAGTCGGAGAATAAGAATGTGTGTGTATGTCACGGCTCTCTGGTATATTCCACAATATTATTGCACAGAAACGGTGATGATAGTAAACTTAAATATTTATTGTAAGTACAGGCAGGGTTGGATCTCAGTGGCTGAAGGGCCAGGCAAGGCATGAAACAAAATGTCCAGGAATAATATTCAAAACAAAGTCTTTTAAACTTGCCAGGTTCCAGAGATTCAGAGTGAAGTCAGAGTCCAAAATCTAGAGCTGCAACATAAACAGAGATCCAGAGCTGTAACACACCACAATGAACCAGCAAGGAATGATTGCCACGGGTCATTCTTTATGGTCTGGTGATCAGCATAACACTAAATAGCTGAGTGAGGACACACAATGCCTATAGCGGACACAAGTGGAAAAAACACAGAACTGCACCTGTAGGGACTTGGTGCAGTAAAGCATCAGGCCATAACAGTACACCCCCTAAACAAAGCGGATTCCAGACGCTTTTTTTTCTCTCTCCCCAACCATAGACAGCAGATTTTCTCTTCTTCCGGGCTTTGGAACGATGACTTTTCTTTTCAGATACAGGTCTCCTGACCGGAGCTGAGCATATGGCTGCTTCAGGAGCTGGAATATCGGCAGATGCTGGAGTTGTACTAGAGGTAAAGTTGATTCCGGTGGAGACATAGAAGCTTCTATGGCATCAGAGGCTGGGTCAAAAAGAGAGGGTGGTCAAAATTTCTTTGCCACTGCACCAATGAAGATACTGGTATGATAAAGAATGGGGTGATCAGATTCTATCAAGGACAGCGCCCACTCCAGAGCCTCCCCTTTAAAACCCATTTGTATGGTAGCTACTTGATTAAAGCTTTTGGCATAATAAGTAGGATTGAAACGGAAATTATTGAAACACTGCCGTGTAAGAGCACAAAATTGATCCAGGTCCCCATCAAAAGGCAGAGGCTGAAACTTGGGAAGGTTACAGGCGGTAGCCTTGGCAATTATAGCACAGGAGTCTATGGCTGGGCACTCTGAAGACTTTGGTTGTGGGTTAGCAGCTGTTACCTCGGACTGTGCATCCGACTCACAAGGCCCGGACTGGGCACACATCTCAGAGAGCTCGGGTTGAGCGCATATATCTGAAGGCCCGGACTGGGCACACAGCTTGAACTGGACAGTGCTAGGATAAGCCTCAGAGAAGACAGCACTGAGAGGAGCCTCGGATGCGGCAGCACTGAGAGGAGCCTCGGACGCAGCAGCACTGAGAGGAGCCTCGGACGCGGCAGCACTGAGAGGAGCCTCGGACGCGGCATCACTGAGAGGAGCCTCGGACGCGGCAGCACTGAGAGGAGCCTGGGACGCGGCAGCACTGAGAGGAGCCTGGGACGCGGCAGCACTGAGAGGAGCCTGGGACGCGGCAGCACTGAGAGGAGCCTGGGACGCGGCAGCACTGAGAGGAGCCTGGGACATGGCAGCACTGTAAGGAGCCTCAGACGCGGTAGCACTGTAAGGAGCCTCAGACGCGGCAGCACTGGCACCTCAGGACAGGAGGCAGGAGCTGGCACCTCAGGACAGGAGCTGGCACCTCAGGACAGGAGGCAGGAGCTGGCACCTCAGGACAGGAGCTGGCACCTCAAGGCAAGAGCTGGAAGCTTGGCACTGGAGGCAGGGGCTTGCACCATAGAGCGGGAGGCAGAGGCTGGCAGCACAGAGTGGGAGGCAGTAATAAGTGGTGGATCCAGAATAATCTTTACTGGGAGTAAGATTGGCTAGAGGCTGTTCAGCAGGGTACCTCTGTTTTCTGTGTGGACATGACAATAGGAAGTGTTCATTGCTAGCACAATAAAAACAAAGGGTCAAAGTTCTTCTGCGGCTACGTTCCTTCTGTGAAAGGGGACTGTACGGACCACCTCTAACTTGAAATAGTTTTGTAGAAATGGTAGTGATGACTGGTATCTGAATTGAAGAAAAAGTAGTGGTTGGCTGAATTGTAGATCTTTCCTCAGAAAATACAGCAGCTGGGAAGGAAGCTTTACACTGCTTTTGCTGATTATCCACAGGTGGCTCATGTCTTGCAAAAACTGGAGTCTGGGTTGTCAGTGAAGTTGTTTTTGGGCAGGAAATAGTTTCTGAGTGAGCACAACACTGAACAACATTTGTGGAAATTCCTTTGATTAATTGAGGAAGCAGACACAAAACTTGGGCTAACCTAGAGCGGAGTTGCAGTATATCAATCTGCAGAGTCTGTAGCATAGTGGTGTCTGAAAGAGCTGACAAAGGTGTGGCCCAAGCGGAATCCATGAGGTTAGGCTGGTTCATTCTGTCACGGCTCTCTGGTATATTCCACAATATTATTGCACAGAAACAGTGATGATAGTAAACTTAAATATTTATTACAAGTCCAGGCAGGGTTGGATCTCAGTGGCTGAAGGGCCAGGCAAGGCATGAAACAAAATGTCCAGGAATAATATTCAAAACAAAGTATTTTAAACTTGCCAGGTTCCAGAGATGCAGAGCGAAGTCAGAGTCCAAAATCCAGAGCTGCAACATAAACAGAGATCCAGAGCTGTAACACACCACAATGAACCAGCAAGGAATGATTGCCGCGGGTCAGCCTTTATGGTCTGGTGATCAGCATAACACTAAACAGCTGAGTGAGGACACACAATCCCCATAGCGGCCACTAGTGGGGAAAACACAGAACTGCACCTGTAGGGACTTGGAGCAGAAAAGCATCAGGCCATAACAGTGTAATTCGTATGGTTTCTCATTAATCCTTGATGTTGCAACTAGTGCCTCTGTTGGGTTGTATGTTTGTTAGGAGCACTATTATCCAGCACCTATAGCACTTGCAGCCATGGTATATTGTTGTGCTTGTTGTTCAAGACTATATAATGTATGTATTTTTCCATCTACATGTTGCTTTAGTGGTTAGCTGTTCCACCTGCCAATAGTGGGGTCATGAGTTCAATTCCTAACTCACAGCCTTATCTGTGCGGAGTTTGTATATTCTACCCTATGTGTCGCAAATGGAAAAATACACTAGTTTGTTTGTACTTAAATAAAATAAAAGATGCTGCGAACAATAATGCCTGTGTTTATTTATGCTTGCGAATTATTAGCTGCAAATTCTCATTCAACAGTTGTTACCAAAACAAAAATTACAGGTTACACATCTTTCATATTGGAGAATAAGAAAGTGTGTGTAAATCTTATTGTTTCTCATTAACACTTGAGGTTGCCAACACAGTACCTGTGTTGTGTTCTATTTTTGTTTGGAGCACTAATATGTGTTCCACATGTGATATCTAGCACTTATAGCACTTGCAGCCATGGTGTATTGTTGTGGCTGTCGTTTAAGTCTATATAATGTATGTATTTTAACATCTGCAAATTGCCTTAGTGGTTAGCCATTCCACCTGCCAACAGTGGGGTCATTCAATCCCTAAATTGATTTTTTTGTTGTGGCGCTACAACAGAGACAAACAGCTGATCAAAAAACTATCCCTTAATTGAATTTTTTTGTTGTGGAGCTACAACAGAGAAAAACAGCTGATCAAAATAAAGTTAATCTAAACAATTAGAAAATATGCACATATAAGATACCCTGCCTAGCCAAGGCAAAATGACTTGCAATAAGCATGTTAAAAAGTATGCCACAGCCAAATAAATCCACATTTTAACACGACGCTGCAGATATTTTGTGGCTCCCTATAAATAAAAATTAATAATAATAATAATAATAATTTTAAAGTAGAGAAACATTATTATGGCTCACATCAGATTGCATACAGTTTAGACATTAATATAAAAGCAGAAAACTCCTAAGTCACAAAAAACCTCTGCAGTACCCAAAAAATTACAAACAAGTTATTGTCTAACTATTAGATATTATACATCAACCACTTTACATTGCAATTTATTAAAACTGTGCATCTACCATGTATTTTTGTGTAAAATTGTACATTGCATATTTATTGACATTAATACAAAAAAAATGATAGTGGTTTGTTATGAGAGAAGTGTATACAGGTGTGGTGTATTTAGTTGTGATTAGAGGTATTTGTCACGGGCACTAGGAGTCTTTGCCCAGGATATCACCAGATTTAGTCTTACTAGAGTAGTGTATGCACACAGTGGTCTTCTGGTAGCAGGGTGACTAGCGGAACAGGAGAATCAGCAGATGGTGAGAGGAAAGTCTATGACTAGCAGCAACAGGTTATGGGTTAAACAATATGAACACGAGGATCTTGATGGACGTGAAGACGTGAGGAAAGTCAGTGGTCTGCGTACAGCAAGTTGTACCACTGCTATAGTGAGAGGAATGTCCAGGGATAGATAGGAGGTAGTGAAGTCAGTGGTCTGTGTACAGCAAGTTGTACCACTGCTTGTAATGATGGGACTGGTTCCAGGTGCAAGTAGGTAACGGGGAAGTCAGTGGTCTGCGTGTAGCAAGTTGTACCACTGCTTATAGTGAGGAAACTTGTAACTGGTGCCAATAGGAAACAGGGAGTCAGTGGTCTGCGTTCAGCAAGTTGTACCACTGCATATATAGGTTAGGATAGGCACTAGGGTAGATGAGTGGAGCATCAAAGGTAACACGGAGAGCACAAGGAACTTGATTCCAATGGTATATATAATACAATAGCAAATGACTAGCGCTGCTTGGAGATACAAAGTCACTACTGAGATCCAGGACATATGAGACAAAGTCAATAGGATCTATAACTTCGTGAGATAGAGGACTCCGTAGATGAGCAGAACACAGTCCAAGCGGATATGCAATAAACTGGTAAAGTTAATAAAAGATAAGCATACCGCGATTCAGTTGAGCAGGCTGTCACGAGAGAAACACAGGGATAGCTGAGCGGCTGAACGCCGACACGAGTAGAGACCACAGGAGAGTGGTAGCGGTAATCCGTGTCTGTGAAGCACACAGACAGAGAACATAACACGAGTGGAGCAATGATGATTCTTGCGGAGGTCAGCAGGAATAGCAGACACGATGAAACACAGGAGAGTTGAAGCGGTCAGGCAACCGGCAATGCAGTAGTCAGGAATCAGCTAGGACTGAAGACATGATGAACACAGGAGAGTTGAAGCGGTCTGGAAACCGGCAGTGCAGTAGCGAGGAATCAGCTGGGACTGAAGACACGATGAAACACAGGAGAGTTGAAGCAGTCTGGAAACCGGTAATGCAGTAACGAGGAATCAGCTGGGACTGAAGACACGATGAAACACAGGAGAGTTGAAGCGGTCTGGAAACCGGCAATGCAGTATCGAGGAATCAGCTGGAGCTGAAGACACGATGAAACACAGGAGAGTTGAAGCGGTCTGGAAACCGGCAATGCAGTATCGAGGAATCAGCTGGAGCTGAAGACACGAGGCAACACAGGAACACCTTCAGAGACTCACAGGGAATGAGACTCCAAGAACAGGCAACGAGGTAATGACCACAGGTGCTTTAAATAGGGAGTGTTGCCTGATCAGCCAATTAACTAAAAGCAACAGGTCTGAAGAGTTCATAGAGGCTGCGCATGCGCAGACCATCAGGATGGCGGGCGGCCACGGTTCCTAACAACGGGAGAAGAGGCACTCACAGTCCGGTGAGTGACAGTATTTTAAAGAAACAATGGTTTTTCGACAGTTTAGTCTTTTGGCTTATTCGGTGCTGCCGCCATAGATTTTGGACTTAAGCATAACCCCGAGCTTCCTTAAATGTTAAGCATGAATTAAAGGAAAACACTAAGTACTACTTCTTATCTATCTGATGGATCCGGAGGTAAATGCCTACTTTTCTTAAGTCACTACGGTCTCCGCCCATTCTGCAACCTTTCCCCAACCTTTTTACTTAAGGGTCGAAGAACTTCTTAAGTGCGCTTAAGAACGACTGCGGTCTTAATTTAAGAAAGATTTCTTCCTCAAGTGGCTGATTTTCTTACTTATCTCCCTGTTCTGGGCATGCGTAGAGTGAATTTCCATACAATCCGCACAAAATCGGCAGATAAAACCGCTAATGAATCAGGCCCAAGATCTCTATCTAATTGTCTGCAATGATGCCTGCTATATGTGCAATTTTATGGTTACACTACAGTACTTCTTTACTGACATAATTTCAGTATGCTGCAGTTTAATTTGATTCCACCTGTCACATGTTTATTGTGACAGAAATATAAATAGAGATGAGGGGACCAAATAAAGTTGTATGTGATTACCTGCACACAGTCATAATAATTTGCACGGTGTTCTCAAACATAAGTAGTCACATGTGATTTTAATTGTTTGACCTAAAATGGTTTATATAACTGTAGCCCAGGGCTAGACCAACCAATAAATGTACTTCTCCTGCACCAGAGGTAGACTATGGATTACAGTTCCATCTCAAGTGAAACTGCCATGACCCATTCAAACCTGTTCCCAGCATTTAGCCCTTACAGACATGACATGTCATAGCATACTGTGTAGCACTAGTATTAGTTCTCAGACTGGAGTCATTCATGCAGGAAACTCCAGTGCCATCCTAACAGAGCTTCCTATATAAACGGCTCTATCTGCGGTAGTAGTATTTAGCTGTGCACAGAGTTAAATGTTATGTCCGTAAGCACCAAATGTAAAAAAATGTAGTTCCATAATAGAATTTGATATTTTTTTTTGACTAGTTATTTTTTTAACAGATTATGTTCCCATTCGTTTCAACAAACAATGCATTGCAATGAGCTTTCTGCATGCGTTCAAATGCATTGTCCATTGAAATGTATCATCATCATCATTTATTTATATAGCGCCACTAATTCCGCAGCGCTGTACAGAGAACTCATTCACATCAGTCCCTACCCCATTGGAGCTTACAGTCTAAATTCCCTAATATAGACACATTCACACACAAAGGGATACAGACTAGGGTCAATTTTGATAGCAGCCAATTTGTCACGGGCACTAGGAGTCTTTACCCAGGGATCACCAGGTGATAAGCTTACCAGAGCAGTATAGGTGGTGATATGGTACTCTGGTAGCGGGGTGATCACGGAACAGGAGACAGCAGCTGATAGAGATGCTCGGGAAAGTCTATGACTAGCAGCACTGGTAATATATATGTAGTAATACACGAGGAACTGAATGGACAAAGGACACGTGAGGGTAGTCAGTGGTCTGCGGTAGCAAGTTGTACCACTGCTATAGTGAGGAGGAATGTCCAACAGAAACGAGGAGGTGATGAGAGTCAGCGGTCTGCATTTAGCAAGTTGTACCACTGTCTGGGTGAAGGAATAGAATCCAGGTGAAGGTATCCGGGGAGTCAGTGGTCTGCGTTAGCAAGTTGTACCACTGCTATGTGAGAGGATACTGGCACAGGTGACACAGGAAACAGGAATCAGTGGTCTGCCTCTAGCAAGTTGTACCACTGAATATATATGTGAGGAGTAGCACGGGGAGAGACTGCAATACAGAGGATACACGGGCACCTTGAACTTGATCCACAATGACATGCACAATATAGTAATGACTGAACAGCACTGCAATAATACAAAGTCATAGAAACTATCCGGGCAAAAGATAACACAGTCAATGATGGCAAAATTCTCAGCGGATAGTAAGCTCCAGAGGAGAACAACTCAGTCCAGCAAGATATGCAATACACCAGCACAGTCAATGAGAAGTATGCATACCGTGGTTCAGGAGCAGGCTGTCAGACAGGAGTGCAGAGATACCTGAAGGGCTGAAGGCCGGCAGGATGCAAAGTCCCTGGAGGGTGAAGCAGTAGTCAAGTAGGTGCAGCGCACAGGTAGGTAGACCAGCAGGGGAACAAATACTCAGGAAGCAGTAGTATGTAGAACTGGACTCCTGGAGGACCCTGAAGAGTAGCGATGGTCTAGACGAGATGAAAGCAGTGAAGCGCAGATCCGATGCAGACTGGCGAGTAGAGACCAGCAGGAACACTGAGAAGCACGGAGAGCGGATCAGCTGCTGCAGACACGAGTAGAACTGAGAAGTAGCAGCCAGCAGGACTCTGCAGGTACACGGAGGTAGCGGAAGGCAACCAGCAGGTGCAGCCACGATGAAACACGGGAGAGTAGAGCTGAGCTGGAACTGTTGAGCACGGAGAGCAGCGGATAGGAATCCGTTGTAGCAGTCTCGAGGAAACCCGGGAGAGTTGAGATGAGCTGAAGACTGTAGCGCATGGAGGCAGCAGATAGGAATCAGCCAAACAGTCACGATGAAACACAGGAGAGTTGAAGTGGTCAGAGGACTGTAGTGCACGGAGGCAGCGGATAGGAATCAGCAACAGTCACGATGAAACACAGCAGAGTTGAAGTGGTCTGAAGACTTAGAGTTAGGGACCTTAACCATCTAGGATCCTCATCCATGTTAATCCATTTGAAGCAAATTCATGGCAAGCTCTTGGGAAAATCAGAAATCTATGCTTAAAAAATAACAACAAGCAGTCCAGCATGAGTTAGCTCCCTTCTCTAAGCTAGATCCCACTACTAACCCCTTCATCATCAATATCCTCACTAGTGATCGGAGTTAGTCCTGCATCCAAGTTGCTAAGGCTAGATGACTCCTACCCTATCCAGAATTCCTCAGAAGAATCCTTGAGCGTTAGGACCGCTGCTGCAGCTCCAGCTGATGGGGGTGAATCTTAATCCAAGAAGCAGACCAAGAAGAAGACTACTAGTAGTTTAAAACAACAATTGACTGTAAACACTCCTTTGTAAGAGGAAGCAGGTATCACAACTGTCACCCAGTCGCACAGCAGATCACAGGCACCATGGCGACTATACTAGTGTTAGATCTGCATCCAATATCCACTATTAATGCAGCAGGAATAAGACAGTTAATTGAGGTCCTGTGTCCCCGTTACCAAATTTCATCTCAACACCATTTTACTAGACAAGCAATTCCTCACCTGTGCCAGGAGGTTACAAAAAGAAAATTATTGGCTACAAAATGCCATTCTACCCACTGTACACATATGTGGACAAGTGGAACTGGGCAAACTAAAGATTATATGACTGTGACCGTGCACTTGGTTGGTGAATCACCTTCAGCAGCAGGAACAGCAGCAGCATCTAACAAACAACGCCAGATCTTTTAGAGGCAGGCTACTCTGTGTATCACCAGCTTCACTAAGAGGCATACCACTGACAACGTGTTAGAAAAACTAAGGGATGTCACTGCAACATGGCTTATCTTGCTTGGACTCTCCTTGGACTCTCCTCAGGACATGTGATTTCTGATAAAGCCACCAAAATTGTGACAGCATTACAACAGGGTGAATGCCATCACATTCCTTGTTTTGCTCACAGAATCAACTTGGTGGTACCAAACTTTTCAAAAAATGACAGTGACATGCAGGAGATGCTGTATGTGGCCCGAAAAATTTCGGGACATTTTCGACATTCTTCAACAGCATGTAGGAAATTGCAGCAGCTGCAAAAAGAACAGAATTTTCCCTGCCAACAACTGAAGCAAGAGGTGGTAACAAGGTGGAATTCCACCCTTTATATGCTTCAGAGGATGGAGGAGCAACAAAAAGCCATCCACACTTACTCCACAAGTCATGATATTGGGAAAGGAGGGGGATGTACTTTAGTCCAGCGCAGTGGAGAATACTTTCTGTGTTGTGCAAGGTGCTGAAACCATTTGAAGTAGTCACCTGGGAAGTGAGTTCAGACACTGCTAGCTTGAGCCAAGTGATTCCCCTAATTGGGCTTTTGGAAAAGCAGCTCGAGAAATTGAAGAAGGAGATGAAACAAAGCAATTCTGCTAAGTATGTCGGACTTGTAGATCAAGTACTTTATTCGCTTCGCCAAGATCCCAGAGTTATCAAAATCTCGAAATCGGATCAATACATTTTGGCGACTGTGCCTGATCCTAGTTTAAGAGCTATGTCTTCTCTTTCGTTCCAACTGACCCAGATCTCAAGAGATGCAATGAGCTCCTGGTGAGCAAGTTGACAGCTCAAGTGGTACATGAGACAACGTTTCCTCCTTCAGTTTCTCAGGCAACTGCTGCTTGACAAAGACTTAGCTTTCCCAAGAGACCCAGTGGTGATGCAGATGAGTCAGTACAACATTTTGACATCTGGGGGTAAATGTATCAAGGTCCAATTTTCTCTGCAATTTATAATTGCCGCAAATTGCGGGAGGTAATCGTTGATTTGAGTCCCCAAGTCACTATTTGTATTAAGTAGCGATTGTTAGTTTGATTTCCCAAATCGCTGTTCATCTCTTGCGATTTGCTGCGAATTCAAACACACCCGTATTTAGCAATCTTGCCTGTTTTTAACCAACTCTCCCGTGATTAGCTGAAAACTGCCATTTTAAAGCCAATACTCATTTGTGATTGGTTGCAAGTTTGAAATGCAAAACCCACAGGAGTTAGAGAGAGAGGAGTGGTAAGGCAGGGAGAGTGTGGTTGTTGTGATAAGGTAGAGTAAGGTAAATGTTTTTTCTGTGTTTTTCATTTATTGCCTGTGTTTGTATTTATTTAATTTTTTTGCTGAGTGTTTGTTCTCATTGTTTTGTGTATTTTCGCCTGTGTTTTCTTTGTGTGCGTATCTGTTTGTTGTGTTGTCTTTCCCTTGTGTTTTATTTGTCAGTATATTTGTGTGAGTCAGTTTGATCAGAGGAAGGAGAGGTGAGGAAGCTAGGAAAAGTGGGGAGAAGGAGAGAGAAGTGCTAGGAGGTCAGGAGGAATAGGAGGAAAAGCCAGGGCAAAACCAAGACTGGCCGCTATATCCGTTTTAGCTTTGTGGAGAATTGTGTACTGGAAAAACAGCTTTGGTCCCAATTGTCTGATGCGGTGAATGTGGTGGGCCCCATTAAGTCAATTGAAAACTGCCGCAAACGCATCAGTGAAATTAAACGGCAAGTCAAGGAAAAGATGGCAGCGGAGAGAAGAGCAGCTGCAGGAACTGGAGGTGGGCCTTCTCTGGTGAAGAGCTACTTGTCATATGAGGAGGAGTTTAAGCAACTGACATCAATAGAGCTCCTTGATGGGATTAATGTGCGGGGCACTGACAGACGTGTGTCTTAAACAATGGCTGGTGAGTACTTGATAATGGTGCAAATGTTTTTCCTTTATGATTTATGACTTAATTGTACCGCATAGTGGCCACCAGTGAAAGTTCCTTGACATAGGTTTAAGAGACTAGTGGCTGCGGAGGACACGCGACCAGGCTTGTCGAAAACCTTACAGAAACTTTCGATAAAGGTTACAGAATTCTGGAGCAGCGGGTCATCACTTTTCCACAAGGGAGATGCCCAGGCAGGAGCTTGGCCTGAAAGGAGGGAGATTATATATGCCACCTTAGTTCTGTCTGAGGAAAAGTTTTCTGGTGCAAGTTCAAAATGTATGGCATACTGGTTAAGGAACCTGCGACACTCCTTCAGATCTTTGTCATATTTATCTGGAGGAGGTATACGCAACCCTTGGCAGCAGCGGTGGTTTCTTTTCCAGTAGGAGCAACTGAACATACTGGTAAAGAACCTTGAAGGGTGCCTAGGCGGGAGACCACACACTGAATACACTGCAATAGATGGGCCTGATTAGCGTCCTGCTGGTCCATACCTGACTCCTCATCATAGCCAGCTACCAGATTCACAGCGTCTACTACATACAGAACGTTCGATGGGGTGGTAAAGTCTTCCATCCTCTCCAAAGGGGTAGCTCTTCTGGCATGTAGCAGTAGCCTGCCCATTTCTCTAAGCTTTTGACAGATGTACTCATGCCTGCCAACATCTGATCTGACCCTTTTAAAGAGATACTATCCCATCTGCATGATGCATCGTTCAGTTTTGTATGCGAGTAAGACTTCGCCCTCACACAAAAGCTTTCAAAAGCCACCACTGATGTCTGGTGGAACAGAATGAGCAAAGGCACACAGTGACTGGACTCTGTTATTGGCAGGTGTGAGCTTCTAGCCCCTTTGATTTAGCATACATCTCTTCATGTGTCGCCACAGGTATTTCCTTGCAAACAAGCCCTGGCAGGCTAGAGAGTGCATGAAGCCTTCGGAATCCGTCTCTTTGTCTGGAGATTTGCACGGGACCAGAACGCCATGGCCTGCCCTAATTGCCTCAGCGTTGTGTGCAATGTTGCCCTATTACAAAAATATACCATTTGCATGCACCTTTCTTTCAAGTGCTTGGGAATTTCAGGGCCCAGGCTACTTAAGTCTCATTGCGGTGAACATGCTCCATGTGCAATTTTTAAGAGGGGCATCTCACAGTATAGGCTGCTTTTTGTTAGACACCCTTGAGCCATCACTGTTTCTGGTTGGTGTTTGGGCAGACACTGCGTCGCCTCTCCAAACCTCTGTGTTTAAAACACAGCTGCCAGAATTTCTAGAATTGTCGTACATAGAACTCATCTCTGGGTACTTGCACTCAGCTGCACTTTTGGGCAACGGGGCATCACCGCTAGTGTCTGAACCACTCTCTTCCGAAGTGTCAGGGTCATACTCATCTCCACTGCTCCCCGGGCTATAGTTGGAGCAACCGGTGGGCTCTGTCATTCTTCCCTGTCCCCGCTTTACCTTCACCAGCGGACTGTGTCTTTACCCGCTCGGTGTATAAAGCAACTGCTATGCATTTGGATGGTATACTGGCATCTGGGATGCTCACATATTCTCCCCTCCATATTGGACACACGCACACTTTTTTTCCGACAAATGTGACTCACGGGCACATGCCAGATTTTTATGCTGAGAGTATCAGCAAGGTCCCCTGCATTGATTAGCCTTGGGAAGCTTTGCGGAGACCACAATTTTTGTCCCCACTACGACCCAGGTCATCACAGTGTTGTTGTGTGAACAGTTCAATGTTCCCACAAGCTTATAATTGCAAGTACACACATACACACAATGTCCTTCTCATAGCTCTTTGAGACTCACCACTGTTCAGCAGCAGGGTGTCAGTAACTCCATTTTAATAATGTTAGAATATACAGCAGCTGCGACGCTGTTGGATAAACGTCTGTGGTGCTGTACATCAGGTCCATGTTTAGCATATTAATACATCCTTTCAGTGCCATAACTAAACATTTTAGTGCCTTGGGCAAGACAGAGCACTGGCACCCCCCCCCCCTTCCCCCACACATGCAGGAACTGTTACGGACTTACCCCTCCTCCGTTCCAGTGCCACTCTGTGCGATGTCGGAATCCGCACTTCCGGGTTCGGCGGTCACATGACCGCAACTCGAGGTGGGGGATTTGAATCTTACCTGGTAGTTAATCTTGACTTGACTGCTTCCTGGCTCCTGTCCTCTCCGTAGATTTCTTTGCTTACAGCCCTGTGTGAACTCCTGTGTACCTGTGTGACTACTCTTCCTCTCCTGCCCCTGTGTACCAACCCGGCTTGCTGACTCCTCTTTGATTTCTGGTGACCCTGAACCGGCCTGTCTGATGTTGCATTGCATCTGTCCTGTACCTCTGCCGCCAGCCCGTGTACCGAACCTGGATATTCCTCACGCTGAGCCTGCTCGCTGATTCTGTACTCCATTGCTGCATTGTGTAACAGTCCCGGCTGTATGACTACGCTCTCTCTACTTGCTCCTCCTCCTGCTATTTTCCTGCTAGACTCCGCACCTCTGGTAAGCCAGTGCTAATCAAGATTAGTATCAGATCCAGTTAACCAGTTACAGTCTCTCTGACCATGGATTCAGCAGCAAAGGATCTTTTCGAGCACTTGGTAGGAAGAGTGGAAAAGCAAGAGGCCAATCAAGAGCAGCTTCTAAAATTCCTTCAGAGCTTATCTGTCCGGATAGATATGATCCAGAATACCTTAGTGACTATCGGACCTCCTGCACCCGTGGTTTATGCTCCTGTCCCTCCACCCGCAGCGGTGACTTCTACCTCTCTGTTGCGCATACCTAATCCCCCTATATTTGATGGGGGCCCTAAACTATGTAGCGGATTCCTGAACCAATTCTCCATTCAGTTTGAGCTTCTGCCGGGAATTTTCCTTCTGAAAAGGCCAAGGTGGCCTATGTGATCTCGCTCCTGTCTGTTCAAGGCCTTGGCTTGGGCCTCACCTTTGTGGGAGAGGAACAACCCCATTCTGCACAATTATGCTACCTTCTTGTCTACATTCAAGAGGATCTTCGATGAACCTGGGAGGGTATCTAATGCTGCCACTGGGTTATTGCGTCTGTGCCAGGAAACCCAGTCTGTGGGTAAGTATGCGGTCCAATTTAGGACTATGGCTTTTGAACTCTGCTGGATCAATGAGGCTCTTGTGGCTACATTCTGGCAGGGTGATTCTGACCGTATAAAGGACTAGCTAGTTTCACAGGAGCTTCCCACATCCCTGGATGATCTCATATCTCTCTGTGTCAAGATTGATCTACGTTTCAAGGAATGTAACTCTGAGAATGAGCAATCTCGTTGAAGAATGGTTCGTCTGGCTCCAAATTTCCAGACGCCTGTACTTTCCCCGAGGAGCCTATGCAATCAGGAAGGACTCGCCTATCGGCCGAAGAGAGAGAAAGAAGGTTTCAAAACAGATTGTGTTTGTACTGTCTGGAGAGCGGTCACCTTTGAGTTCCTGTCCAAAACGTCCGGGAAACGACAAGGCCTAACGAGTTTGGGATAGATTTCGTTGGGCCACCCTAGTCAGTCTCCCTCTACCTGCCGTAGTAAAGATAGCCTCATTATTCCAATTTCCTTACAGATGGGATCGACTACCTCTTCTCAGTCCGCACTCCTTGATTCTGGAGCCGCGGGTAACTTCATCACAGCCGCTTTGGTAAAGCAATTCTCCATTTCCACTCAAACCTTGGAACAACCCATCTCTCTCTTGGCCATCAATGGGGGAAAAAATCCCTGAAGGATCTATTCTATTGCATACCACTCCTGTCATTCTCCAGATTGGGGAACTTTATCCGGAGAGGATTTCCTTTGTAGTGATCCAGAGATCTACCAATCCGGTCATTCTCGGTCTGCCTTGGCTACGTCTCCATTCTCCCACTGTAGACTGGCAGTCTGGTCATATTCTGTCCTTGGGACAATACTGTTCTACACACTGCGTTCAGAGGGTGGTTCCAAAAGACTTCCCCAAATGTCACAGAATATTTCCTCTGACACTCCTACCTGAGCCGTACCAATCCTTCACTGACATCTTCTGTGAACACGAGGTTAGGAGACTACCTCCTCACTGAATTTGGGATTGTGGTATAGACCTCATTCCTGGTAAAACTGTTCCTCGAGGTTGTGTGTATTCTTTTTCCGTTCCTGAATCTAATGCCATGGAGGAATATGTTCAAGGAAACTTAAGAAGGGGCTTCATTCATAAATCTTGCTCTCCTGCTGGAGCAGGCTTCTTCTTTGTAAAAAAGAAAGATGGGGCCTCCGACCTTGCATGACTATAGAGGCCTAAACGCCATTACCATAAAGAATCGGTATCTGCTGCCATTGATTTCGGAACTGTTTAATTGCATTAAGGGCGCCACCATCTTCTCTAAACTTGACCTCAGAGGAGCTTACAATCTCGTACGCCTAAAGGAAGGGGATGAGTGGAAAACAGCGTTTAACACCCGGGATGGTCATTTTGAATATTTGGTCTTGCCCTGTGGGTTATGCAATGCCCCTGCTGTCTTTCAAGGCTTTATGAAATGAGCTCTTCTGAGACCTCGTAGTATCAATTCGTAGTCACCTACTTAGACGACATTGTCATTTTCTCCAAAGACCTGGTATCTCATAGTAGACACGTGTTTGAGGTTCTGTCTCGTATCAGGAGGAATCGTCTGTTCTGTAAATTCGAAAAATATACTTTTGAGCAAAGGCAAGTACCCTTTGTTATGAGCGTTTTGTCGCTATCCAATAACAATTGTCGAATCTCGATTTGTGTTTCCAACGCACAAAGATTTATTCTCAAAAAGTAGCAGAATATATTCAAGCGAAATAATAATAAGTACAGCCGTTACTTATCGCAGGAGCTCTGGATCCAGTGTACAGTCATTCAAATCTGAAGTCTGTGGTCAAGGTGACTGAACACTAGATGAGGAGCTGCTGCTTATATGCAAACAGAAATACAGTAAAACAATGCAAAGGGTGTGGCTTGCTTCTATTGGTCCAGGTTTCAGGAGGGTCCAGGGGGTTGCAGATCATAGGCTAGTTTAAGCTCAGGAATCCAAAGGTGGGGGTCATCTCTCCAGGGGATGGGCTCTGATCTTCCCGCCAAGATTTCTAAGCCTAATAGTCCATAATTCCTTAACATTAATAACTTGCGTATGCACTCTGCGATCCCTTCGCAGAGTGAACCAGACAGTTGCAAATGTGAAGGGGATTAGTATGATACCACACATGACATGATTCCTTCAACGTGTACCATATGTTTTACTGATATGCATATAACCTATAATATTACACATAAACACTACTATATTTCGACATAAAAAACTATGTGCTGCAACTACCATTAATGTGTACTATTTTACAAATGTGAGTGTTTGTGCAAATGTATAAAAAAACGTAAATACTGTTTGTGCCACGTGTTGCGGCCGCGTACGCCCTTTCACGCCGTAGCGTGCCATACGCATCTTTTCAGACAAAGACAACCAAGTTTGCTCGATTTTAATTGAAATGACTTTATCCAATTTGCTGACTTTGACAGCTCCACCCTTTGATAGTGTAATAAACTATCAACTAAACACCATTTCAAGTTCAGGGTTATACAACACTTCTTCACATACCATGTTCTTGGTATCTTGCACCACCCTTTCAGTTTCATTCTCAGTGATTCTCCTAGAAGACTGTTTTCCACACTTCAACACAGTAGGAACACATTTGACACATAAACTAATTGCTAAAATGACACCCAGTATAAGGAGAAGGAGCTTACCTACACTAGCAACCATTTCCTGTACCCACTCCCCCAAACCAGAGAACCATTTCACAGGGTTCAACCATGAGAACCAACCTGCCACCTTTTCCCTGACTTCATATAATGAAGAGTTATGGTTCCTTCGAAATTCCCATTTCAGTTGCAGAATTTCATCCATCTTCCGGTCTATAACCTCCTTAGGGTCATCTGTATTATTGGTTATGTACGTGCAACATTTGACACCGAACTGGGTGACCAGTGTCACACAGTACCCACCAGTAATAGAGGTGAGATAATTTAGTAGCAGTCTATGCTGCACCAACTCCTTCTTGTATGCTTGTAGCTCCCTTCATGTATACCTGAAAGTGTCATCATACATCTCGGTGATATTGTCTATTAATTTAGCTAGGTGTTGGATATATTTAAAGTTTAACGTTCCCCGAGCGGTCCTGGTGAGATCTAGAGCAACCATAACTTGGAAACCCGCGGTTTCACTAATCAATTTTATAGATATGGGTTCCTCACCAGGAATAATATTTCTCTTGTCACGGTGTTCATACTGTGTATGTATGGTGGTGATGTAGTCTTGTGAATACCAACCATTTCTTCATGAGTAATAGTCATGATTTCAGGAACCAGTTTAGCTAAGAAACACAAGCCCTTGGAACTCGGAGTCACCCAGGAATAAGCTTTCCTCCCACAAACAAAGTACACATAATCAGGGAGATCATAAGGAACAGTATGTCCATTAATTATATCACACAGAGTTTTGATAAAACTACCCATGCCTAGTGTCTCCATTTGCTCAAGACACGTGTCAGCATGGATGACATTCTTACAAATACCTATAGAGACTTTTCCAATGGATACTTTCTTATGTTTGGTTATACGCCCTAATTTGTGACTTCCATCAACATTCCTGCCTATTGGTGACCTTGTAGGTCTCCCTCCAAAATGAGCGTGGCGAGCTATTGTCTGATCTAATAGGTCAGCTTCCCAATTCTCCAGACGCTTTGCATGAGAGATATTTAGGCACAGCAAAGATCTGTCAGACTAGGGGACCTAGTGTTATTGTACCTCCCTTCTATGGGCCTCGCACCCCTCAATTCGAGTACATCGGAGATGTTTAAAGGGAATGGCACTAGTCCTATGTTATGTTGCCCCTGCGGTACGTGAGAGCACACCCAGCACTCGGTTTTGTTTAGAACCTTACCCACCAAGGAGTGATAATCCTCCAGAGGATGCTCGCCCACATTCAGATTACCAGTGGACTGGCATCGCTGGATGCATCTCTCTTCAACTAGGGAGTCACAGAACTTGCAGATACAATACTCATCAGACAATAGCCCCTCACACTGTCTCCGAGTTCCTGAGCTAGCAGACCTTTTCATAACCCCTGGACCAAGCTTGATAATGGGCTGCTCTGAGTACTCTAGTAATTTTTCCTTGATCTCCATCTCATCCGTATCACTGCCAGAACCTTCCTCTGTTCTCCATCCTCCTTCACAAATATAGAATGTCCTAGAAAAAGTAAAAACAAGGAAAATCCTGGAACAAAAGAAAAACAAAAACCGCCACTCCATCGCTGGAAAGATAGTTCTGATGCAACGTCTCTGGTTCAGGTGTCTTGACTGCAGGCTTTAGGTCTCTCGGAACAGATTTACGAGTGACAGATCTGTGTCGTCGGTCTCAGTTTTATCTCGCACTTTCTCCGGGTTACTGACTCTCCTGCAGTGGGTGGAATGGACCCAAGTGTCTCTCTCTGCAACCTTCAGTGATGTAGTACTGGTCAGAAGCACTTGGTACGGGCCTTCCCAACGGTCTGTTAAACAACCTGAACGTAAGAAATTGCGGGTTATAACATAGTCCCCAGGTTCAACATCATGACAGTTCGTTTCTGGCATACCAGGTGACAGCATTTTTAGTTTTTGTTGTTGCTTTAGCTGTCTGCTCATTTTTATAAGATATTGTACAGCCACTTCATTATTACACTTCAAGTCGTCTTGTGGACTCACGATCAAATAAGGTTGTCGGCCGAACAGTATCTCAAAGGGGGACAGATTAAGAGGAGTTTTAGTAGTGGTTCGAATGCTATGGAGGACTAGTGGCAAAGCTTCAGGCCACGCCAACCCAGTTTCAGCGATTATCTTACCAAGCTTGTTCTTTATAGTACCATTTACTCTTTCCACCTTACCACTGGCTTGTGGTCGGTAAGGGGTGTGAAGTCTGCTACTGATTCCTATGAGCTTACACATATTTTGGAAGATATCACCAGTAAAGTGGGTACCCCTATCACTTTCAATGATTCTAGGGATACCGAACCTACACACAAGTTCTTGTACAATTTTCTTTGCAGTGAACACAGCAGTATTAGTGGCTGCTGGATATGCTTCTACCCAACCGGAAAACACATCAATACATACTAACACATACTTTAGATTCCTGCACGGTGGTAATTGGATATAGTCAATTTGTATTACCTGAAAAGGTCCGTCTGTAGGAGGGATGTGGGATGGCTCAGTTGGAATAGTTTTCCCAACATTTTTCCTCAAACAAGTAAGACATGACATTGCTTTCTTACCAGCCTGAGAGGAAAATCCAGGAGCACACCAGTATGCTCTCACCAGCTTGCACATACCTTCTTTACCCAGGTGAGTCAGACCGTGTGCTGCTTCAGCCAGGCTTGGATAATATGTTCGGGGAGCTATGGGCTTACCTTGTCCATCCCTCCAGAGTCCTGAGGACTCTTGACCACATCCCTTTGCCTTCCAGACCGCCTTTTCCTGCAGGGAATCTTGCATTTCAATTAATTTCTGCATGTCTAATGTCTGAAAAACCATCATAGTCTTGGTTGATACAGTGATAGGTTGCCCTGCTGCCCATTTAGCAGCTTCGTCCGCCCTATTATTGTCCAATGACAACGGGTCTTCTTCAGAGGTATGGTCTTTGCACTTTATGATGGCTACCGTCTTGGGAAACTGTATCGCTGTCAAAAGTCCTTTTATGTGTTGTGAGTGTGCCACTGGCGTACCTGCTGCTGTCGTAAAGTTTCTAAGACGCCAAAGGGCCCCAAAATCATGCACTACCCCGAAGGCATACCTAGAGTCAGTATATATATTAGCTGATTTACCTTCTGCCAACTGACACGCTCTCCTTAATGCTACTAGTTCCGCCACTTGGGCTGAGTGAGGTGGGCCAAGGGGTTCAGCTTCTACCACATCCTGATCGTCTACAACAGCGTAACCAGTACATAGTTCTCCCGTCTCTGTCTGTCTATGACAACTCCCGTCTGTATAAAACGTAAAATCGACATTTTCTAAGGGGGTGTCACGTATGTCAGGCCTTGCAGTAAAGGTCTGGTTTAGGTGTTCCATACAATCATGCGTATCAGTACTCTTGCCTAACTCATCATCAACCAGGGTCTCCTCACCTCCCACCCTTTGTGTCTCTAGAGACACATATGGAAGGTATGTAGCTGGATTTAAGGTGCTACATCGTTTGATGGTGATGTTTGAGGGTGCCATCAGGGCTAGTTCCCACTTTGTAAATCTAGCTGAAGAAACATGTCTGGTTTGAGCTGAATTTAAGAGAGCTGATACAGCATGGGGTGTATAGACAGTTAAATTATGACCTAATACTACGTCCTCACTCTTACTTACCAGAAGAGCAGTTGCTGCTACACTTCTGAGACATGTTGGGAGTGATCTTGCCACAGTGTCCAATTGTGCACTGTAGTATGCTACCGGTCTGCCAGCGTCACCATGTTTCTGTGTGAGGACACCTGCTGCACAACCATCAGCTTCCGTACAGTATAGCTCAAAAGGTTTTTCATAATCAGGTATTCCCAATGCATGTGCTCTAGTCAGACTATCTTTAAGATTAAATAACGCTTGTTCTGACTCTTCTGTGTGTACGACACGTTCTGGTTTTGAGGAAGAGACTAGTTCCTGCAATGGTAATGCCAGAATACAAAAACCTTCGATCCAGGATCTACAGTATCCACACGTCCCCAGGAAAGTACGGATCTGCTTCTGGCTCTGCGGCAGAGTCATGTGTTGTATGGCCTCAATCCTGTCAGGTGTCATAGCCCCTTGGTGAGGCAGTGTCCTAAGTATTTGACCTTAGTCTGACATGGCTGCAATTTATCCTTTGCCACCTTGTGCCCTGTTTGTGAAAGATGGAGCAACAACAATTTAGTATCATGTAAACATGACATTTAAGAATCAGAGCACAGCAACAAATCATCCACATATTGAATTAGAACAGACCCATTGCAGGGTTGAAAGGATTGCAAACAGTCATGTAAGGCTTGGGAGAAAATACTGGGGCTGTCAATGAACCCCTGGGGCAGTCTGGTCCATGTGTATTGCACTCCCCGGTAGGAGAATGCAAATAGGTATTGGCAGTCAGGGTGAAGAGGGACTGAGAAGAAAGCAGAACATAGATCAATGACAGTAAAATGACGAGCAGACGGTGAAATCTGCATGAGGATGACAGCTCGATTCGGCACTACGGGGAATTGGCTCTCAACAACTTTATTAATTGTATGCTGGTGGTCGTATATGCATCCCCTCTAGAGCCTGTATACTCACCGTCATTAACCTATCTTTTTTCTCTTCCTTCTTTCTAAAAAGGTTTTTGTCATGCTCCACAGCAGACTCCATAAGAGAATCTACTGTGATGCCTCTCCAATTAGGTAATGTGGTTTGTACTCTGGTTTTTAAATTTTCCCTAAGACCATCCATTAGTACTCCTACAGCTACTTCCCTGTGATGTGGGTCCTCACCTATGTTTGATATCCCAGTGAACCGTGTTATCGCTGCTATAGCTCTAACGAAGTAATCTGATGCTGTTTCACTATCTTTCTGTTTGATGGTGAAAATTTTACTCCAATTTGCTACTACTGGAAAATAGATGGCTAAATGTTGGATAATTTGTTCTATATTCTCTTGATTCACCTCATCTGTCAAGCTATTATCTTCCTCCAATGAACAATCTTTAATAAATTTTTGTACATTAGTATTGGGAGGAAGACATGCCCTCAACACTACACGCCAATCCTTATTGCTTGGTTCGTGTGCATTTCCTAAGTCTTTAACAAATTTCTGACACTTTGCCAACTCTTTTCTAGGATCTGGAAATTCAGTCATAATGGAACGTAATTCTGATCTAGTCCAAGGACAATGCATTGTTACATTTCTTAAAGGAACTACACCATCCTTATCCGCCATCCCATTGGGAACTGATATTGTGCGGACTGGATACGTACCCACTGGTTAACTATCTTCAGGGTTAGCTACTTCAGTACTTTGAATATTGTCTCTCCTAGTGGTCACACTACTCTCACCTATCTCAGCCATTGCCCCCTTTCCATACTTACGCTGAACCTCTAACATATTAACAGCATGGGCAATGGCTGAAATTACGGTGGGTTCATCCTCTTCTTCAGAAACACTTGCTTTAAACTGACTTAAAATAGGATATAACTTAGCAATTTCCTTTTTTTTCATTTTTAATAACGGCTGTACTTACTCCCCCCACCACATAGGGTGGCGGGGGCGTGCTTGCGCTGCGTTCTCCGCGCTTCTCAACGGCTACTTCCGTTTTGTGAGCGCTTTTCGCCCCGCCTACTTCCGCTGTGCACTCGCTGCTCTGCCACGTGTTGCCTTCCATTTGCCACAATTTTAAACAGTCATTATGTTTATTTCTCACTTTTGTTGACTTAATCAACTACACTTTATCTTTTACGTTATTTAGTACCTCTGCATTAAAACTCCCTATTGTTGGGAAAGGCCTAACACACTCTTTGGTCATCTCGACCCTCGTGTCACAATACGCAGTTGCGTAAGCACCATATTTCTTGCACATAAGAAACCGTGCCGAACCAATAGGCCCTTCCTTAGGCAGTGCACTGGCCATCTCTAGCGTATGCTTAGCACCCATGTTGAACAGTACCAGTCTATGCAGACCACACTTCCAAAAACACTTTTAACCCTTTGCTACAAACACTCTACCGCTAGAGATCTCTTCCTGGCCGTGGACGTATTTGCTCAAGCCACGTCCACTCGCTTCCTCTCGTACCAAACGAGGACCCCTAACACAGAAAATATCACTGTGGGACCCAAGGGCTATCAGCTCCTCGATACCCTGGCTAAACCACAAAAATCTGTTGAGTTTATTACAACTGGTAGCACAAAGTCAATACAATCAACCAACCTTTCCAATGTAATTCCTCCCCGCTGCCTTCCCAAGTTACAATCACGGCTTTCCTTGCCGTGCGGTCCAATCGCAAGGACTCTTTGAGAAATTGAAAGGCTTGGAGGGCCTCGGATGACCATTGCTTAGTATTGGCCCCTTTACGAGTCAGGGCCACAATAGGAGATGCAATGGACGAGAAGTCTTGAATGAAGCGTCTATAGTAATTGGCAAAACCTAAAAAACGCTGGATAGCACGAAGAGTAGTTGGCTGGGGCCAATGTAATACAGCATTCACCTTTTCTGGATCCATTTTTAGGCCAACTCCGGAAACAATATACCCCAAAAATGGAATCTGGGGCAACTCGAATGAACATTTTTCTAGTTTGCAGAATAATGAATTTTTCCGGAGTCTAGAAAGGACCTCTGCCACATGTTGGTGATGAGAAGGCAGGTCCTGTGAAAAGATCAATATGTCGTCCAGGTAGACAACGACACATACATATAACAAGTCCCGAAAGATCTCATTAACGAAGCCCTGGAAAACAGCGGGGGCATTACACAACCCGAAAGGCATTACTAGATATTCATAATGCCCATCTCTGGTGTTGAACGCTGTCTTCCATTCGTCACCGGGCCGGATTCTAATTAAATTATAGGCACCACGAAGATCCAACTTGGTAAAGATCCGAGCTCCCTTGATGCGATCAAATAACTCAGTGATCAATGGAATGGGATACCGATTTTTAATAGTAATGGCATTGAGTCCACGAAAATCTATACAGGGGCGTAGTGATCCATCCTTCTTTTTTACGAAGAAGAACCCGGCTCCAGCGGGAGAGGTGGAAGGTCGAATAAACCCTCGCTGGAGATTCTCCTGGATGTAATCAGATGTAGCTTGAGTTTCAGGTAATGAAAGTGGATAGACCCGACCCCTAGGAGGAGTCTTGCCAGGTAGAAGATCGATCGGACAATCCCATGAACGATGAGGAGGAAGACGTTCAGACTGAGCTTTATCAAAAACATCGGCAAATGAAGCATACTGAGGAGGGAGTCCCGGTGAGGAATATGAGATGGAAGATTGCTGTATTTTAAGAGGAATGACTTGAGAAAGACAACGATGATGACATTCAGCTCCCAAAGACGTAACTTGAGGAGTGCGCCAGTCAATCTGGGGAGAATGACATTGAAGCCATGGAAGGCCTAAGACAATCGGACTTGTCGTAACAGGAAGAATTAAAAACGAAATCTCTTCATGGTGTAGCACACCAATCTGGAGCGTTACTGGAGACGTACTCTGGGTGATGAGACCATTGATGAGACGTGATCCATCTATAGCAGTCACAGTAATCAGTGTTTTCAAAGTAATCACTGGTAGGGACCATTGATTCACTAGGGATTTAGAAATGAAATTTCCTGCTGCTCCAGAATCAATCAGAGCTTGAGACTCAAAGGATTTGGTAGCAAAGGAAATCGTAACATCAAAAGCGCAGACTTTTAATTTCGTAGAAGATGGAGAGAACTCCAGGGACCCTAACTTCACCTCTCCAGAACTAGTTAGGGCCTGGCATTTCCCGATTTCTTAGGGCAAGAACTGAGCATATGTGTGGAATCAGCACAATAGATACAAAGTCTATTCTTTACTCTTCGGTTCCTCTCCTCTGAAGTTAATTTGGAACGTCCTATCTCCATGGGGATCACAGAAGGTGAAGCTGGACGAAATTGAGGGGTTGAGCGAAGAGGTGCTTTAACTAAAGTCGTTTTCTCAGATTCTCTTTCACGAAACCTCATGTCTACACGATGGCAAAGAGAGATCAAATCTTCTAATGACGTAGGAAGCTCTTGGGTAGTCAGTGCATCTTTAATTTTATCAGAGAGCCCCTGCCAGAAGGCGGCAATTAATGCTTCAGTGTTCCACTGAAGTTCAGAGGCTAATATCCTAAATTGAATGACGCACTGGCCTACTGTATGAGAACCCTGATGTAAACGAAGAATGCTGGAAGCAGCGGAGGTCACACGACCTGGTTCATCGAACACACTTCGGAACATAGAAATGAATTTGGCACTATCTTGTAATACAGGATCGTTTCTCTCCCACAGAGGGGAGGCCCAAGCCAGAGCTTGTCCAGAAAACAATGAGATAAGATAGGCCACTCTGGAACGATGGGTAGAAAAATTTTGAGGTTGGAGCTCAAAATGAACTGAGCATTGGTTGAGAAAACCCCTACAAGTTTTGGGGTCTCCATCGTACTTTGACGGAGTAGGCAGGTGAAGCATGGGAGCTGTAGACACCTGGGATGGCACTGGGGAAATGGAGGAAAGCACAGGAGCTTCAACATTAGCTGTAACGGTCGGTCCAGATGTTCCTTGGGAGGCTAACGACTGGTAGCATTGAAGTAACAGCTGTTGGCGAGCATCCTGTTGCTCCACACGGGTGACCAGATGCTGCAGCATCTCTTTGGCTGTAGGTTCCGTATCTGGGTCTGTCATGGCCTGATCTTACTGTCACGGGCACTAGGAGTCTTTACCCAGGGATCACCAGGTGATAAGCTTACCAGAGCAGTATAGGTGGTAATATGGTACTCTGGTAGCGGGGTGATCACGGAACAGGAGACAGCAGCTGATAGAGATGCTCGGGAAAGTCTATGACTAGCAGCACTGGTAATATATATGTAGTAATACACGAGGAACTGTATGGACAAAGGACACGTGAGGGTAGTCAGTGGTCTGCAGTAGCAAGTTGTACCACTGCTATAGTGAGGAGGAATGTCCAACAGAAACGAGGAGGTCTGCGTTTAGCAAGTTGTACCGCTGTCTGGGTGAAGGAATGAGATCCAGGTGAAGGTATCCGGGAAGTCAGTGGTCTGCGTTAGCAAGTTGTACCACTGCTATGTGAGAGGACACTGGAACAGGTGACACTGGAAACAGGGATCAGTGGTCTGCCTCTAGCAAGTTGTACCACTGAATATATATGTGAGGAGGAGCACGGGGAGAGACTGCAATACAGAGGATACACGGGCACCTTGAACTTGATCCACAATGACATGCACAATATAGTAATGACTGAACAGCACTGCAATAATACAAAGTCATAGAAACTATCCGGGCAAAAGATAACACAGTCAATGATGGCAAAAGTCTCAGCGGATAGTAAGCTCCAGAGGAGAACAACTCAGTCCAGCAAGATATGCAATACACCAGCGCAGTCAATGAGAAGTATGCATACCGTGGTTCAGGAGCAGGCTGTCAGACAGGAGTGCAGAGATACCTGAACGGCTGAAGGCCGGCAGGATGCGAAGTCCCTGGAGGGTGAAGCGGTAATCAAGTAGGTGCAGCGCACAGGTAGGTAGACCAGCGGGGGAACAAATACTCAGGAAGCAGTAGTATGTAGAACTGGACTCCTGGAGGACCCTGAAGAGTAGCGATGGTCTAGACGAGAGGAAAGCAGTGAAGCGCAGATCCGATGCAGACTGGCGAGTAGAGACCAGCAGGAACACTGAGAAGCACGGAGAGCGGATCAGCTGCTGCAGACGCAAGTAGAACTGAAAAGTAGCAGCCAGCAGGACTCTGCAGGTACACGGAGGTAGCGGATAGCAACCAGCAGGTGCAGCCACGATGAAACACGGGAGAGTTGAGATGAGCTGAAGACTGTAGCGCACGGAGGCAGCAGATAGGAATCAGCCAAACAGTCACGATGAAACACAGGAGAGTTGAAGTGGTCAGAGGACTGTAGTGCACGGAGGCAGCGGATAGGAATGAGCAACAGTCACGATGAAACACAGCAGAGTTGAAGTGGTCTGAAGACTGTAGTGCACGGAGGCAGCGGATAGGAATCAGCTAACAGTCACGATGAAACACAGGAGAGTTGAAGTGGTCTGAAGACTGTAGTGCACGGAGGCAGCGGATAGGAATCAGCTAACAGTCACGATGAAACACAGGAGAGTTGAAGTGGTCTGAAGACTGTAGTGCACGGAGGCAGCGGATAGGAATCAGCTAACAGTCACGATGAAACACAGGAGAGTTGAAGTGGTCTGAAGACTGTAGTGCACGGAGGCAGCGGATAGGAATCAGCTTACAGTCACGATGAAACACAGGAGAGTTGAAGTGGTCTGGAAACCACAGGATTAGAAGTGGTCTGGAAACCACAGGAATCAGCAGCGCTGAATACACGAGGAAACACAGGAACACCTTCAGAGGCTCATGGGGAATGAGACTCCAAGATCAGGCAACGAGGTATGGACAGCAGGTGCTTTAAATAGGGAGTGTTGCCTGATCAGCCAATTAAGTTAAAGGAACAGGTACTGAAGGTTTTGAAAGGGCTGCGCATGGATGGTGCAGGATGGTGGACGGCCACGGTTCCTGAACACACGGGAAGAAGCACTCACAGTCTGGTGAGTGACACATACATAAAGAACTTCGAAGCTTTAGTGGAAAAAGACCTTGAACAACTAAAACACAAAAGGTAAGATGCAATGTCTGTGTTAGGGGTCCTCGTTTGGTGCGAGAAGGAGGGAGTGGACGCAGCTTGAGCAATTCGTCCACGGCCATTACAGATCTCTAGTGGTAGATTGCTTGTCGGTTGAAAGTGTTTGCTGGAAGGGGCAGAGCATTGCGGTGTCATCTGTGGTCCGCATAAAGGGTATTGTTCAACATGGGTGCTAAGCATACGCTAGAGATGGCCGATGTACTGCCTAAAGAAGGGCCTATTAGTTCAGTGAGATTTCTTATGTGTAAGAAATATGGTGCATACGCAACGGCGTATTGCAACACATGGGTCAAGATGACCAAGGATTGTGTTAGACCTTTCCTAACAATAGGGAGTTTTAATTAAGATGTACTAAATAATGTTAAAGATAAAGTGTGGTTGATTAAGTCAACAAAAGTGAGAATTAAACATGATGACTGTTTAAAACTGTGGCAACAGGAAGGTAACAACACGTGGCAGGGTATATGCGCAGCGGAAGCAAGCGTACCGGAAATAAGCGTTTCGGAAGTGTGCATTGCAAAGCGTGGAGGACTGAGCGCAAGCGCGCCCCCGACAAATTCGGTCGGGGCGATAAGTACAGCCGATACCAAAAATGTAAAAACTGTAACCAGCAACTTGCATGTTGTATTAAGTCATGTTAAGAGTAATGTTTCAGAAGAAGGAAATGTACCCACCGTCATTTCGGCCTTTCTCATGCTGGTAATGTAAAAGGGGCACCACACGGACAAGGAAAAGGAACGATCCCACCAGTAGAGGTAGCGACTGAAATTGGTAAGAATAATGTAAAGTTTAACAGAGGGGGTGACATCCATTATACTGCAACAGCAATTCCAGCAACTAGTTCAGAATATAGTGATGTGGTACGTTTACATCCTGTCCGCACAACAGCAGTTCCAAATGGGAAGGCGGACAAAGATGGTGAAGTTCCCATAAAACATGTAGCAAAGCATGGTCCATATACTAGGTCTGAAATGTTTTCAATTATGTCTGATTTTCCTGATCCTAGAAAAGATTTGGCCAAGTGTCAGAAGTTTATTGGGTATGTCTGTTTTACCCAGTGTGTTTATTAGTTTATTATTGATGATGATGATGATGTGTACGAGCCAACTAATAACGATTGGCGAGTAGTGTTGAAGACCTCTCGATACTGATATACAAAAGTTTATTAAGGATTGTATGTTGGAGGAGGATGGATCCTCAACAGAGGGTGTTAACCATGAAAAGATTAAACGTATAATTTCTCAGTTGGCCATATACTTTCCTATGATAGTGGACTGGAGTAAAATTTTTACTATCAAACAAAAGGATAGTGAATATGCAACAGACTATTTTTCCAGGGCTCTGATAGCGATGGCCAAATACACTGGGGTATTAGACATACAAGATAAGATACACTACAGAGAGGTTGCTCTTTTAGTCTTAATGGATGGCCTCAGGGAAGATTTGAAAAGCAGGGTGCAAACTTCATTACCACACTGGAAAGGAATCACTGTAAATGCTCTTAGGGAGTCAGCTATAGGACACAATAGAAGAATAAATAAACAAAAAGAGACACTAAGTGATAGGGTAATGATGGTTAGTATCCCAGCACTAGAGGGACTGCACACACGACCACAGTATAATAACACCTGGTTTAAGGAAAAGAAACAACATGAGTTGAGGAAGTGTTTTAGATGCCATAAAACAGGACATCAAGCAAGGGACTGTACAATAACAAAAGCGGAAGCAAATAGATTTGGCCCTCCTAAGGGGGAATCACATAGACACACACAGAGAAGGCGCACACAAGTCTCAGAAGTTTCTCAAAAGTTACCCGCACACCTCACAGCAGCAAATGTTTTGAGGAAGAACTATAGTCCACTCTAGAAGTCAGGTCATACCTGTAGTCCTACAACCAGGCAAGATAAATGTTAATCGGTAGTAAGTATCAGTGTGCAGGTTTAGAAAGAAATTGATTTAAAAGTATACTTTGTTGTTATTGCTTGTTTGTTTTATGTTGTCTTGTGTTTGCTTTCCTGATCGCTGGTCAATGGTAAGGAATAAAAATGTTTGTTTTTCTTTGTTATTTGAAAATAACTATCTTGTTCTTCTTTTTCCATAGATAAGGACAAACAAAAGAGATATATGCTTAGTAATCAAGGGGATTAATAGAAGAGTACAAAAATTTCTCTTGAAAGACAAATTAACAATGGATCATTGTAACACTTTGTTAGTTGCAGTGGCTCATGATAATTTAAATGGCTGAGATTCATTATTCAAAATGAAGTATGTACATACTTTGCTCTAATGTTGTTTTTATGTATTTCAAGTAGAAATACATGTGAGAAACAAAGTATGCGTAACTAAGGGTTAATTTTGCACTTCTCTGTTGTAGTCAGGAAGTATGTCACAAAGTTATAAATAGTTATGGTGATACTGAGTTCCATATGAGGTAGTGATGGACGACAGTGGATTGGACGCGTGACATAACCCCCCCCCCCATTAAGTATGGGGAGGGGTCATAGTTTAGTGAATAGCTAAGGGGATTAGTGGAATAAGTAGAGCCATTTTCCCATAGTGTCCAATCCAGCTGTCATGTTTGCTGTGAAATCTCCTTTTCTGCTTTTCTGTTTGTTTTCAAATCCTTGTATTGTTATTATTTCTTTGCTTTCCTATTTCACAACCTTTACATCCTGTCACACACCGGCACCGTGGACGGGTACCGGCGTTGTTACCTGTGTCTCATAAACGATTATTAAAGTAATTCTACCGTTTTTAATAAGCATTGCCCACTCAATTGTATGTGTTTCCAAAGCACAAACAGATTTATTCTAGCAGATGTAAATAGTCAACAATTCAATACATTATTATATTATGATACAGTACAGTACAGCCAATACCAAAAGATAAATACATATCAATGCAATCGCATGCGCTCGCTGCACACCCACGGGACCCGATGGACAGTATATCTGTTAGAATACTGTGTCAGAGTTGACTGAGGGCCAGGGTGTGTGCAGCTATGATTATATACAGTACAGTGTTACACTTGAACAATAGAGATGACGTAGATTGTTTCTATAGGTCCAGACGTTGGGTGGGTCCAGTGTAAACAGATCATAGGTTGATTCAATCTAAGGAATCCAAAGGTGGGGGTCGTCTCTCCAGGGGGTCTGCTCCTTTCATAGCCAGCATCATACAAAGGATTATTCCCTAATATCAATAACTAAAGTATGCAATGTGTGATCTCTTCGCCGACTGCACCGGACAGCTGCTGATGATTAGGGGATCAATATGATATCAGGCATGACACCTTTCCTATAACCTAAACCTTTAATAACACTGCTCCTGAATTACAGTGTAAGAGAACCAATATGAAATTATATAAATAACTAAATGTTGTTATGCAAGTGTGTGCGTGCGTATTTTACCGTGCGAACGCACCACGCCACGTAACACGTGGCGTACGGATTGCATTTGTATGGCTAAACAATATTAAACCAATATACTTTCGTTCATTCAATTATACAACTTCAACAGTCCACCCTTTGATAGTATAATAAACTATCACCTTAAAGATGTTATATGCAGGATCTCAGTACCACGTTTCATTGTTATGTAATACAAATCCCCCTTAGTGTATGGCCATGCTGTTTGTAGATCTAAACAAGTTATCATAAGAGAAAGTCTTAATCCTCTAAACGACTTCTTCTTTTACTATAAACCGTACACTTCTGGAGCTTGGAGATACCCTTTTGTATGCCCTTCAAGGGTGCAATAAAACACTTAATACATTATTTGGAAAGGTACAAGGTACAGTAGAACTTGTATCAGCTATACAGAATTCTCTACTACAGTTCTTCAAGTTTAACACGTTCTTCTGTCCAACGCATGTCTTTAAGCTCAGAATACATTTAAACACTTCATGTTCATCAATAGCATCATCCTATGTCTATCAATAATGTCATATGCAATCTCCTTCAGCCTGCGTTAATATACACTTATAATGTCATCAGTTCTTTTCATCAACACTTGTGGGCGGGCTATTGTCTGTTCGTTCTTCCCAGTCTCTCAATACTCAGATTTAACAGTGATCGGCTTGCAAAGCATTGGGAGACTTCAGACTAAGGGACCTAGGTGTACTACTTTTTCCCTTAGAACCTCCCGCCTATAGTTTGGGTACCTCAAGAATACTTAGTGGAAAGAGAACTAATCCTACTTGATATAATCACTGAGGCACGTGTGAGCACGCCCAGCACTTTGTTTGGTCTAAAACCTTACCCTCCCAAGAATGATAATCATTCTCAAGGATGCCTGCTCAAGTGCGAATATTACTGGACTGGCATCGCTGGGTGTATCTCTTTTCTAACCATGGGGTCGTCGTACTTACGGACGTAATGCTACTCAGACAATAGCCCCTCGCACTTTCTCCAAGCTCCAAGGTTTCTAAATTTTCTTTTACCCCTGAATTGAATAGAGTAATTGGCTGGACTGATTATGCTACTAACTTCTTCCTCCCCAATACCTCCTTATCATTACCTGAACCAGTCTCTGTCACCTGCTAATAATCAAAAGAATTAACCGCCCTGAGAAGAGAATGAAATGAGAGAACACAAAACAGGAAAAACTACAACTTCATGCTGGACAACAGTCTTAGCCTTTGGCTCAGGTGCTACTAACTGCATTCGAGGCCTTCCAGTACAGACTCATGAGTGCCCTTGGACTCTTCTCTGAGTGTTGGCCCCTCTGCAGTGGGTGGAATGGGCACCAGTGTGTCTCTGCTACCCTTGAAGCCATGATGCTGGTAGCCTACACCTGGTACCTGTCTGTCAAATAACCTGAGCCTATGAAATTTCTGCTCCACAACTTACTCTCCCGATCCAACATCCTGACAGTTAGTGTGACTTTTCAGGAAACAGTGTTTTGGACGTTCTTGGCTGTTGTCATACTATTTACCTTCTCTCAAGATCTAACCTAGCCTCCCAGTTACAATCTCATCTCACGAGGGGTCAAGAACATTTCAAAAACTGACAGGTTAGGAGTCTGCCCAGGAGTGATCTTTTGGTAGCGGAAAAGGACTAGTGGGCGAAGCTATCAGTCACTTCAATCAAGTTCTAACTCTTAATCTATTCAATTCGTTCTACCGAGTACCACTACTTTATGTTCACACTGGTTTATGGCTAACTGAAAGTATGTGATTTGTTACCGCTACTCATACATTATACCTCTATTATCAATAACATGAATACCCCTATCATCTATTATAACTCTAGGACTATCACATTGAATAACAAAAGTTTTGAGTATGACACAGTAATACATTAGACACATTTCAATACACCTTTACCCAGACATATTTCATTGGTACACCAGTGTATACTTGAGGATCCTGCATGGTGGTAATTGGATGACGTGTATTTGTTTTACCTGGAGGAAAACCCATCAGCAGCAGGGATAAGGGATGGCTCTATTGGTCTACCTTGTCCATCTCTCCAGAGTCCACCAGACTCCTCACCACATCTCTTCACCTTCCAGACAGTTTATCCCTCAGGTAACACAAATCTTCCTATATTAACCAACATGTGTATGCGTGCATGTGTGTGTGTGTGTGTTCACATTTTAAAACTTAAAACAATACAACGAAAAACAAAACATAGATTTGTTAGCTGTCACATAATACCCTGCTGTCTATTTGACAGCTATGTTCGCCCTGGTGTGACAGCCATGTATGGTCGTGTGTGTAAGTGTGGACTTTACTAGCAGCTACTTCAGTTGGTAACTGTGTCACTGTATAAAGTCCTCTATGTAGTGTCCTAATCATGTGCTGGTATTGCTATAAAACTATTTCTCAGTCACCTCAACATCGCCCCCATGACTAGAAAAATGCTGAAGACCAATGTATATCAATCGATTTTCCCTCTGCCAACTCACATGTCATTCTCAGTACCTCACATTCAGCTACTTAAGTGGGAAAGGCAAATGGGTCTATTTCTATAACACTTTCTTCAAATATAACAGTATCCAGTACATGCCTGTCTAACAGTAAAAAAATATAAAACATGAAAATTCTACATTTTCTAGGGTTTCACATTATGTCGTATCTTGTAGTAAAAATCCTACTCCAATGTTCTATACAGAGATGCATATCTGTATGCCTAACCTCTAGCATTCTTCTGTCCTTCTGTCCTCCCCACCCTTTGTGCATCCATATAAAGGCACATTTTTGTACAGGAGGCACGGACCAAACAAAAAAAGAAAAAACAGATATGCAATCTATAAAACATGAATCGTATTTCCACAACAGAACCTTTCTGCTTAAAATCAGCAGTTTTTATACACATGAAAACAAAACCCCTGACTGTTTCTGTAACTCATGTCAATCTAGTGTGTGTATCTCTGAATTTGTCTTATGTAAAAATAAAAATATGTTTTAGCCCCATTGTTGAGACTGTGTCTGATTCTATCTCTACCAGAGCAGAGAGAGAGAGGGAGAGAGAGGGAGTGAAAGGGAGAGAGAGGGAGAGAGAGAGAGAGAGAGAGAGAGAGGTACTAGTGTTTGTGTAAAGAATGAGAAATAGGAAAGCAATGAATGATGGGTTTATAAAGATTTGAATACAAACATACATGCAGAAAGGGAGATTTTTTTAACAACAAAATGACAGCTGGATTGGACTCTGACTCTATGGGGAAATGGCTGTATTCATTTAACTATGATCCCTCCCAAGAATGACTAGGGGGTCTTAACCGTGCAATGCAGTGTCGTCCGTCATTTGTTCATTAAGAACTCGGTATCTCATTGACTACATACCTTTTCAACGGACTTTCCTAACTTATAATAGAGAAATGTAAAATGTAACTGTTGATGACTCATCTGAGATACCTAAACGATAATTTGGAGCAAAGTATGTATATACTTCATTGTTGGATAATGATTCTCAGCCAAACAAATTATCATGAGACACTGCAGCCTAAAACAAAGAGTGTTCCATTTGTCTATTGTTAATTAGTCTTTCAAGAGTAATTCTTCTATTTCTCTATCTCACCCCTTGTAAACACTAGTCTATACTTCTTTTGTCTGCCTTTATCTGTGAAGAAAAGACAAGATAGTTATCTTTAAACAACAAACAAACCAAGCATTCTCATTCTTTACCATCGGCCAGCGATTAGGAAAACAAGCATTTGACAACATAAAACAAACAAACAAATTCAACAAAGATTACTTTTTAAACTCAGTTTCTTCCTAAAAGTACACACTGATACTTACCATAGATTAAACCCCCCTTGGTTGTATGACTGCAATGTCTGACCTGAACTCTAGAGTTGGTTATAGTTCTCCCCAAAGTATTAATGGCTATGGGGTGTGCAATCAATTGTTGGGGAACCTCTGAAACTTGTGTACGCCTCCTTTGTGGGTGTCTATGTGGTTCCCAACCCAGGTATCCCTTTTTTTCTTTTCTACACAGTTCCTACTCCTGTGTCCTTTCTTAAGGCAGTAAAAACACGTCCTTGTCATGTCTGCACAATCTTTTGCTAGGTGTCCTATTTTATTGCATTGAAAACACTTCCTCAACTCATGTTGTTTCTCTTTCTTTTTACAATCTCTTGCGAAATGGCCTTCTTCGTTACACTTAAAACACCTGATTTTTCTATGTTTCTTATTATGTAGGTTGTATGCTGGTGGTCGGGTGTGCAGACTCTCTAATGCTGGGATACTTACCATCATTACCCTATCACTTAGTGTCTCTTTCTCTTTATTCATACTTCTATCATGTTCTATAGCTGACTCCCTGAGAACACTTACAGTACTTCCTCTTCAGTATGGTAATGAAGTTTGCACCCTTCTTTTCAAGTTTTCCCTGAGTCCATCCATTAGAACTTTAACAGCAACCTCTCTGTAGGGTACACTATCTTTTATGTCTGGTACCCCAGTATATTTGCCCATTTCTATTTGAGCTCTGCAAAAATAGTATGTTGCATTTTCACTATCTTTTTGCTGGATAGTAAAAACTTTACTCCAGTCCACTATCACTGGAAAATATATGGCCAACCGTGTGATTATTTGTCTAATATTGTCCTGATTATCATCCTCGGTTAAGGATTCATCCTCCTCCAACATACAATCCTTAATGAACTTTTGTATATCAGTATTGAGAGGAAGACAGGTCTTCAATAATACTCGCCAATCGTTATTAGTTGGCTCATACATATTACCATAATATCTAATAAACTGGTGACATTTGGTCAAATCTTTCCTAGGATCAGGGAAATCAGACAAAATTGAAAACGTTTCAGATCTAGTGCATGTATCATGCTTTGCTACATGTTTCAAGGGAACGTCACCATCTCTGTCCGCTTTCCCATTGGGAACTGTTGTAGTGCAGACAGGATGTAAGTCTACCAAATGACTATGTTCTGAACTAGTTGCTGAAATTGCTGCTGCAGTACAATGGATGTGTTCCCCTGTGTTAACCTTTTCATTATTCTCACCACTTTCAGCCGCTGCCCCTGCTGGTGGGACCGTCCCTCTTCTTTGTCCTGTAACATTACTTTTAACATTACTTAAAACAACATACAGGTTACTAGTTACAGTTTTCACATTTTTGGTATTGGCTGTACTTCCCGCCCCGATCGAATTTGTCGGGGGCGTGTTTGCGCTCAGTTCGCCACGCTTAGCAATGCACACTTCCGGAATGCTTGTTTCCGGTATGCTTACTTCCGCTGAACACGCGTTTTTCGCTACACTCACTTCCGCTGTACGTTCGCTGCTCTGCCACGTGTTACCTTCCATTTGCCACGATTTTAAACAATGATTATGTGCATTTCTCACTTTCGTTGACTTAATCAACCATACTTTATCTTTTACGGTATTTAGTACCTCTGCATTAAGACTCCCTGTCGATGGGAAAGGCCTATCACAATCTTTGGTCATTTCGACCCACGTGTCACAATACACAGTTGCGTATGCACCATATTTTTCACACATGAGAAATCTCGCTGACTCAATAAGACCTTCCTTAGGCAGTACAATGGCCATCTCTAGCGTATGCTTAGCACCCATGTTGAACAATATACCTTCTACCCGGAACACAGACACACCGCAATGCTCTGTTCTTTCCACCCAACAATTTCAACTCTGTTGCTACAATCACCGCTAGAGATCTGTAATGCTCGGTGAACGTATTTCCTTTAGCTGCGTTCACTCGCTTTTCTCGCACCAGGCGAGGATCCCTAATACAGAAATATCACTGTGGGCCCCAAGGGCTATCAGCTCCTCGATACCCTGGCTCAACCACAAAAATCTGCTGAGTTTATTATAACTGGGAGAACAAAGTCGATACAATCAACCAGCCTTTCCAACATAATTCCTCCTAGCTGCTTCACCAATTCGCACTGATGGTTGTCATGCGGTTAGATCGCACAGCCTACCAATACTAATTATTAGCAAACCTTGCGATCTATTGGTAGCGCTTTGCGAAAACTCGGTTTTCGCATTCGGTATACCTGCCCTGTATACCGTCCTTCAGTTGGGCAATCCGCCTCGTCAGACAACAACTGAGTACAATGAATAATAATAGTGTATCTACATTACAAAATCACACACTATACACCTTTTCTGCGCAGAAAATTGAAAGTTCCCAACAACAGTAATAATGTCTCAGAGGTTTTTACAAGTAATTATACTATGCACATATATACTAACTATCAAGACGATTGTTTAACCACGTGGCAAATCTACCGGAAGTTCGTGTACGCACATCAGGAAATACACATATGCTCAGCAATGCAATACACTCTAAAACGTAAAATAACAATAAAAAGAAACATTTTTTCTTTCTTGTCCCTAGATTCCAATTAGCGTTCCTTCAGTCTATGCAACAACGGACATTTGGTCTCTCAACATAAAGTGAACCACAGGTCTTGAACACATTATGTTCTTTTCTGCCATGCGACGCGTCCGTCAATCCACCCTTTGTTGAGGAACCGAATACCGTGAGCGTTGCATACCTGCCGATAACGTAACTCCTAAACTTACGAGCCCCCAATTATTAAAGTAATTCTATCATTTTCAATAAGCATTGCCCACTCAATTGTATGTGTTTCCAAAGCACAAAGTGATTTATTCTAGCAGATGTAAATAGTCAACAATTCAATACATTATTATATTATGATACAGTACAGTACAGCCAATACCAAAAGATAAATACATAGCAATGCAATCGCATGCACTCACTGCGCACCCACGGGACCCGATGGACAGTATATCTGCTCCTTTCATAGCCAGCATCATACAAAGGATTATTCCCTAATATCAATAACTAAAGTATGCAATGTGCGATCTCTTCGCCGACTGCACCGGACAGCTGCTGATGATTAGGGGATCAATACGATATCAGGCATGACACCTTTCCTATAACCTAAACCTTTAATAACACTACAATGTACATATAATCACTATATATATATATATATATATATATATATATATATATATATATAGACTAATAATAAACCAAATACTATCTGCTCCTGAATTACAGTGTAACAGAACCAATATGAAATTATATAAATAACTAAATGTTGTTATGCGAGTGTGTGCGTGCGTATTTTACCGTGCGAATGCACCACACCACGTAACACGTGGCGTACGGATCGCATTTGTATGGCTAAACAATATTAAACCAATATACTTTCGTTCATCCAATTATACGACTTCAACACGATGACTACGGTATCTTGGATCCAGTGATTTAATCTCAGTCTTCATCTGGCTTCATTCTGTGCATGTGTCAATCATTGTTCTCTCTATAACCTCACACGCACTCCTATTGGCCCTGGTGCTTTTAAAGTGCTATTTAAACCTCCCAGTTCCTGCTCTCTGAATCCTGTTCTTCAATTTACTTAATCTTTTCAGGATTGGGCTCTCCTCGTGTGACTTACCCGTGGTTGCTGTGCATCATTGCTTCAAGATCTGCTGTGTTTAATCTTTGGTGCCTTCATTGGAACTCTCGCCTTATCAGGTCTCCACTGCTGCATTCAGTGTCTCATCTACAGCTTCAGTCATTGGACTTCTCCATTTTACTATTGCAACTCCTAACTTCACTAGGAACCTCCTTCACCTGCTGCATTGAACTACCAGCTAAAAGGATCAGCTAAGTCTTTATTATTGCTGTTTCTACTGAACTGTGTTGTATCAGTATATCAACTACTGTTACCTGAGTTACTCTTTAAACGGATTAGCTAAGTCTTCAATATTGCTGTTTCACTGAACTGTGGCTGTATCAGTGCTCAATTGCTGTCACCTGTGTTACCACTTAAATGGATCAACCAAGCCTTTCATTATTGCTGTTTCTACTGAACTATTGCTGCAATCCAACTGTAGTTGTTTGAGTTATCATTTAAATGGATCACCTAACTCTGTTATTATTTCCGTTTCTACTGAACCGTTGCCATACTAGCTATTCTTCTACCTTAGTCCTGAGTTACCACTTAAAGGGATCAACTAGTTCTTCATCACATTTGTTTCTATTGAACTGCCGCTGTATCAGTAATTCATCTGCTCTTGCTCCTAGTTACCATCTAAACGGATCAGCTTGTTCTTCATTACATTTGTTTCTATTGAACTGTCACTGTATCAGTGATTCTGCTGTTGTTGCTCCGAGTTACCATCTGAACGGATCTACTGCTTCTTCATCGATACCATTTCCATTGGATTGCTCTTCTCAACGTATCAACTAACTTCCTCATTGTTATTGTCTTCAGTGAACTTTACCTGTTATTGTCATAATCCTTCCATATCTGGCTCCACCTATATTCATGCATCACTTGTTCTGGGAACCGCGATCTGCAGTAATAGGTGTGTCTAAGCCCATGCCCTCTCCTAGGGTCATGGTGGAAAAACACCTACTGTTAGACTCCACGCTCCAGTTCGAGCATCTGTCATCTGCAGGTATACAGGACTCACTAAATTCTCCAGATTTCGTGACACATTCCTTGTCAGTATCTTACTCTTTTCTTGTAAAGAGATAAAGAAACACGTAGGCATGGTCTCATTCATGGGGCTAAGACATTTGTGACATCAGACAGAGTCAGGGATACACACACTAGATTGACATAAGTCACGGAAGCAGCTAGGGTTTTGTTTTTACATGTATAGAAGCTGCTGATTTTAAGCAGAGAGATTTTTGTTGTGGAAATTCATGTTTCATAGATTGCATATCTGCCTTTTTGTCTCCTGTGCAAAAAGTGTGCCTATATATATATATATGCACAAAGGGTGGGAGACAGGAGACTAGCTGAAAGTAAATTAAGTCGTCATTGATATGCATCTCTGTGTAGAACATTGGAGTAGGATTTTTTCCTGACATAATGTGCAACCTTAGAAAATGTAAAATGTTCATGTTTTATATTTTTTTCACTGTTAGACAGACATGTACTGGATACTGTTATATTTGAAGAAAGTGTTATAGAAATGGACCCCTTTACCCTCCGCACATAGCCAAGTAGCTGAACGTGTGGGATTGAAAATGGCATGTGAGTTGGCAGAGGGAAACTTAATTGATATGCATTGGTCTTCAGTATTTTTCTAGTCTAGGGGGCGACATTGAGGCAACTGAAAAACTTTTTATAGCAATGGCAGTACATAAGTAGGATGTTACATGGAGGACTTGTGACAGTGACACAGTTACCAACTAAAGTAGCTGTCACTTAAGTCCACACTTACATACATGACTGTCACACCAGGGCGGACATGGCTGTCAAATAGACAACAGAGTTTTACGTGACAGCTTACAAATCTGTTTTGTTTTGTTTTTCATTGTATTGTTTTAAATTGTGTACACACACACACACACACACACACACACACACACACACACACACACACACACACACACACACACACACATTAGTTAATATATGAGATTTGTGTTACCTGAAGAATAAACAGTCTGGAAGGTGAAGGGAGGTGGTCAGGAGTCTTCTGGACCCTGGAGAGATGGATGGTAAACCAGTAGCTCCCAGAGTGTATCTTCCAGGCCTAGCGGAGGCAGCACATGGTCTGGCTCAGCTGGGTACAGAAGATATGTGCGAGCTGGTAAGAGTATATTGATGTGCACCAGACGTTTCTTCTCAAGCTAGTAAAAAGGCAATTTCCTGTCTTGATAGAGTGTCAGGAAGGCAATGCCAATAGAGCCATCCCATACCCCTCCTACAGATGGACTTTTTCCGGGTAAAACAAATCCACGTCATCCAATTACCACCTTGCAGGATCCTCAAGTATGCACTGGTGTACTGATGAAATATATCTGGGCAAAGGTGTATTGAAATGTTTCTAATGTATTACTGTGTCATACTCATGGTTTTTGTTAGTTAATGTGGTATCCCTAGAGTTATTAAAGGTGATAGGGGTATTCATGTTGTTAGTAATAACTTTGCAATGTATGAGCAGTGATAGGAAGTTACATACTTTTGATTAGCCACCAACCAGTGGGAAAATAAAGTAAGAACGAATTGAATGGAATGAGGGTGGAAACATGATTGGAGTGGCTGGTAGCTTCGGCCACTAGTCTTCCCCACTTTCAAAATCACTCCTAAACTGCCTCTTAACCTG